>NC_046165.1:87236682-87349182 GCF_011064425.1 Rattus rattus | reverse complement strand
TATTTAGTTTTATTTGAGTATGAGCATTTTGCTAGAGTATATACATGTGTACATCACATATGTGTCTGGTTCCTGAAGAGGCCAGAAGAGAGTCAGATAAACTAGAGTTACTGATAGGTGTATCCTGGTCTCACCATGCAGGTCTAGCTGTCCTGGACTCACTCTGTAGACCAGGCTGAGCTCAGACTCAGAGGTCTGCCTGCTTCTGCCCTCTAGGTGATGGGGTTAAAGGCGTGTGCTACCACACACACCATCTGGGACGTTTTAAATGTATGGACTTTTGTTTGTTGTTCAGTTTGTTAGTTTTTGAGACAGTCTACCTCACTATCGTAGCCTAGGCTGTCCTTGAACTTGTGATCCTTGTGTCTCTACCCCCAAGTACGAGGATTATAGACATATATTGTGTATTGGCTTATAGTCTTAATTTTTAAGAAAATTTACAGTAGTAGTGTGTAGATCAGATTGCATATGAAGACAGCTTGCTCATTTGGCTGTTTGTAGTTGAAGCAGTTGCTTGGTAGATAAGTGAGAAAAATGATCACAATTGGAAAACTCAACACTTTGACTAAAATTATAAACTGGGATTGAGTTTGTCTGTGCCCATGTGGAGAATGAAAGTGTAGATACTCTCAGCCTGGGACCAGTGCTGTATTTAGGCCTCGGTGACCATAGAGGAAGGATGTGAGCTTTATTGAAATTCTCTTTCATCTAACCCTTAGGCATCTGGTGTAGTAACTCCTAGTTTTGTTCCAGGCTAGCACCTCACAGGTCTTCAACAACTGGGTTCAGATAAAGTTAGGGAGGTGGTGGTGGTGTGGTGGTGGTGGTGGTGGTGGAGGAGGTGGTGGAGGTGGTGGTGGTGGTGGAGGTGGTGGTGGTGGTGGTGGTGGAGGTGATGGTGGTGGTGGGTGGGTGATGGCTGTGGTGTGATGGTGGTGGTGGTGGTGGAGGTGATGGTTGTGGTGTGATGGTGGTGGTGGTCATGGAGGAGGAGGAGGTGGTGGTAGTGGTGATGGTGGTGGTGGTGGTGGTGATGGTGGTGGGGGTGGTGGTGGTGGTGGTGGTGGTGGTGGTGGTGGTGGTGGTGGTGGTGGTGGTAGTGGTCTCATGGTGCTGGGCAGAGCTAATAGCCGGAAAGACTTTCTGTTCTGTTCCATAGGCTTTTGACTGATCTGACGTGAGCTCACGAGAGGCAAGGAACCAGAACTGAGAAAGTAAAGAGATCTAGCTAGAACGTGGGCAGAGAAGGGAGAGGAAAGGGTGCCTCTGGTCGTGTGTGTGTGGGGGAGCGTGGCATAGTGGCTGCTACTGTAGAGAGGTCTGTGAGCACGAAAGCATTTCTAGCCAACAAAGGGCATGAAAAACCTGCTTCCCGCCCTTTAATTCTCGTCTGTGACGGTCTATGCTTGCCTTCTAAGAAAGCAGCGTCTCCGGATGCTATTCAGAAGACTTCCAATATCCCCTGATGCGACCACAGGGTGATAAAGGGTCCAGCCACTGCATGTCATGGTGCCAGTAGTCTCTATCTCCTGCCCGACCCCTATCGTGTCACAGCAGAGACTTGCAAACACTGTGGGAGTCAGTGTGCCTGTGTACAGTGGTTACATTGTGTCACTGACGCTACATGTGCACCTTTCTCAGTGCCCAGTGTCCAGTGTCTTTTTTCCTTAGCTTTTATTGTCCTGAATTTCTTTATCTCTTTGCAGTGGGTACAGTGAGATACTTTGTATTGTGTAAGTTTAAGTTGTATGTTACATTTTCCTAACCTAAATGGGGTGTGCACTGTGAACCTTCGCCGAATGAACGTGTTTGATAAGTTCTTTGGTAATAACTTTAATCTAATGACTTTAATCTGATTTTTTTATTTTTGTGTTCCCCCATTTTTACAAAATCTTCCAGTCAGGTTGGAAGGCACAAGTAAATGCCAGTTGAGGAAGTCCCAGGGTGTCCTGAAGCTCTCTCTCTTCAGCCATCCTTAAACTCTGTAAATCTTAGTGCAGATGGAGAAAGAAAGGTTTTTCAACATGGGCTGTGTTGGAAAAGCTAAAGGGAGAATACTTTCTTAGGTTTCCCCAAATTTTGTTCTGTATTTAGATATAACTGAGGTTGATATAAGATGCCAAAAGTTTCACATCAGAAAAGTTGAGTTTTTCACAGGCTAACACTTGGTTCACTATTAAAACCGTTTGGAATGTCTTTCTGTTGGAGGTGCTCATTTCCATTCCCATAGGATTGTCCGTGGTTTTGGCTTCCGCCTTAGCATATTAACTCCAGTCATGAGCATGAGCTCCAGCCCTGTGGGTCTGGACCAGAGTGGATGCTTCACTGTGGGCTGTCAGCCTTCCTGCAGAGGGCACAGTGTAGCACCACACAGGTCGGTTTCTAGAGCATGGCTCAGAGCCTGTGGCCTGTCTCCTAGCCTGCAGCCCCTGCTGTCCAGCTGTGCTGAACTGTAACCAGAGCTTGCGGCAACCTTCCACAGAAAGGAGAACAGCGAAAGTGTCCTGCTCCCTTTAATGCTAGGGAGCTCTGTATCTCAAAGTGGATAATATTTTCTTACAATTCTCGTTTTTTTTTATTACAATAGTATTTTTATTAAAAGTTACTTGGAAGTTGTTCTTTAACTGTGTCTGCTATAGTGTGCACAACTGTTAGCTGCTAGCCAGTGTGTCTTTGCTAACACGTAAAACCCACTAGCAGCTAGTCCAGCATTTCTCATCCTGTGGTCGTGACCCCTTTGGAGGTTGCATAGCAGATATCGTGCATATCAGATATTTACATTATGATTCATATCAGTAGCAAAATTGCAGTTATGAGGTAACAACAAAATAGTGTTATGGTTGGGGTCACCATGACATGAGGAACTGTATTAAAGGGCTGCAGCATTGGGAAGAAGGGTGAGGGCCACTGGACCAGAGAATGCAGCTTGGGATGGAACGGTTCTGGAGTAAACAGTTGTGTGGCTTCCATCTCCTGAGAGCTCTAAGAACGAGATATACATCCCAAAATTATAAGGTATAATTATAATAATAATAATCCCAAAATTATTTTTAAAATTAAAGTGAGTTTAACACTGCATTTGTTTTAGGGCTTGGTGATATTCCCTGAAATGGAAAAATAAATTAAAAAATTAATGGTTCAGCTCCTTTATAACTGAGGAAAAGAATATAGAGAATAATGTTGACATTTTATTTTAGGTTTTACACAGGAGCAAAGTTGCTTCCTTACTTGAAGTAGGTCTGGCATACACAGTTCATGTCAGGGCCTCAGCCTGACTTGCAGTTTTGTTGTATAGAATGCATTAATAAAAACAGGTTGAGGATCCCACCTGCTACAGTCATGTCTAGGGGAGCTCACCCACCTGCTCGAAAACAAAACTCAGAAGCTAGGGTTAGGAGCCAAGATGTAGGCCAGAGAAGGCCTCAGTGGGAAGTGAGCTTGCTACGAACCCTGTTTCCTGAGTTCAGTTCCAGAAGCCAAGTGCTGGAGTGAGAGTCAGCTTCTGCAAGTTGGCACCTCAGTCAGGCATACACACGCAGAGTGAGTGAGTAAAGTGTTTTTAGGACCGGGACACTCAGGTGTACACATGCAGAGTGAGAGAGTGAGTGAAGTGTTTTTAGGACCGGGACACTCAGGCGTACACATGCAGAGTGAGTACTTTTTAATTTTTTAAAGTTTGTTTTATCCTTTACTGGATTTTTTCTCAATGTGTAGTATGGAGCCTAGGATCCTGTACGTGCTGAGCATGTGCTTGTACCTCTGAGTCACTCCCTGCTCACCTCCCATTTCACCCTCAGAGAGCTCCGCCACACTACCAGGGTTTGCTGGCCCCTCGGGAGGCAGGGATTGGAGGAGGTCTAGTCCAGCCTGCGTAAGTAAAGACCTTGCCCCAGACGGAGGGAAGCCTCAGGGTACAAGAGACAGCTGCACCAATCAGTAGGCTATCGTTTGGAGAACTTTTGTGAATTGATGACATTACATTTTGTCACGTTTTTCTATAGTTAATCTGTATGAATAAGCATTGAAATAAAAACATTCTTTTCAAAACAGTAGTCCAGTATGTAAAGGCATAGGAAAGCTAGAA
This sequence comes from Rattus rattus, assembly GCF_011064425.1. NCBI lineage: Eukaryota > Metazoa > Chordata > Mammalia > Rodentia > Muridae > Rattus > Rattus rattus. The sequence continues at coordinate 87,345,098 of NC_046165.1, read as the reverse complement.
GAGGACTAGCATCTCTTGTGAGGGTCTGGCTGTTTCTAATAACCCTTGAGCTGCTGGTTCTACTGTCTAGTTGTAGAGCAGATAAGATGTTAGGAAGAGATTTAGCCTTTTTAAGAAGGCCGTCTGGGGTTGGGGATTTAGCTCAGTGGTAGAGCGCTTGCCTAGCAAGCGCAAGGCCCTGGGTTCGGTCCCCAGCTCCGGAAAAAAAAAAAAAAAAGAAAAAAAAAAAGAAGAAGGCAGTCCTATCTTCCTTTCCTCTTAGATCCCTCTCTCCTTCCTTGCAGATCCCCTCTCCTTCCCTGTTCTTTTCCCTTGCTCTTTCCTTTCCCTCCTGTGAACTCTCCCTGCCCTTCCCCGTCTTCCTACACAAGTGGTTGACTTATTTTTTTTTTTTTTTCAGTAGAGCTTGTGGACTAAGACCCATTGGGTGCAGGTTGGAAAGGAAAGAAGTTGTAACATTGTTAGGTGGCTTGTGAATAGATTTTTACATTTAGACTTTGTAAGTAAATTGGTAATGACCAGTAAAGAAATTACCCGTGTACCTCTGGAATTAGGTCAGTAAGCAGTCAGAGTGCTGTATGAATTTGTTCTCGTTCGTTCACAAGCCATCCCTGAGATGCATCCACACATTGTGTGATGTGTTAGGAACACAGAGCAGGAAGCATTAGGGCTTGGCCATGTTGGAGCCCCAGTCTAGGGAAGGAATGGAGATTACATGAAAAAATAAAAACAAAAAACTTCTAAGTGTTCTGTATGAACTTACATAGCATTTCAATGAAAAACAAACTAGTTCTTTTTCCAAAAGGCACCAGTTTTCCTTGGAAGTTCTAACAATGAAGGGCCTATCGCTCATTTCACAAATGAGAGCACTCACATCTACAGAATTATGAGAGCTTCTTCTGTTGGCACACAGCAGATAGTGTGCTTGGGGTAGGACACGCTTCCCTGTCCCCAGGGGCAGGTGACAGGAACATGCCATACGCTCTTCCTGCCAAGTTCTTTCACTGGTCTGCTTCTCCTTCTGTCTGTTCAATGATGGGCTGTTAAGAATTCCATCAAGTAGAAAAGACCATTCGGTCACTAGTTTAGCATTGGTTAAGATGACAAGTCTCTTCTGGAGGGATGGCTCACCAATTAGAGGGCCCTGAGTTCAGTTCCAGCACCCACTTCAGGCAGCTCACAGCCTTCTGTAACATTCACATGTGTGTCCACACATCTCTCAGTGTGCACTTGAAATAATTGATCTGTGAGACTTAAGTCGAAAAACAGTTCTCATTTTTATCTCAAAAACTATCTCTGAAATGACAGAAATTACACTTGAAAATCTTGTCAGAAATGATCTGCTTTCATAAATACTGGACTTCACTTAAATCATTTGGTAATTCACCGAGGATCCGATGCCCTCCTCTGGCCTCCACAGGCACTGGGCATGCAGGTTGTGCACAGACAGAACATGAGCACACAATGGATGAATGGATAGATTGTATATACATGTCTAGGCAGGCAGGGGGTGCCTAAATACCAGTACACAATACATACGTGCATACATACACACATACATACACACATACATGCACACACACATACATGCACATCGTATCAGTTAAAATTTGTGGAAAGTAGACTGCTTTATCTTTTTGTTGTTTGACTTGGCTTTGTTTTTGGACATGGTCTCATGCAGCCAGGGACAGCCTCAGGTTTGCACTGTGGCAGGACATCTGCTCCTCTCACCCCTTCCTTCTCTTGTTTCTTTTTATATATTTACTTACATAATTAGGGTCACGGTCTTCCTCTAGCCCAGACTGGCCTGGAACTCCGAAGAGTCTGTCTGCCTCTGTCTTTAGAGTTCTGTCACTAAAGGCCCCTCTCTTACTCTAATCAATTGACTAGCTGATTAAAAAGCTGCTGCCACTAGGCCTTTCCTTCTCTCTTCTTTTCCTCTACAAAGGAGCTTTCCCAGTGCAGCCTGTGCCTGCATGTATAAGGAGTTGTTCCATATCAAATGTCTACGTCTGGCCAAGGTCTAAATCCCCCTCCCTTGAGCTCACAACCACACCACTTCCCTTTGACCAATCCTCTAAAGCAGAACTCTTAACATTTCTCACTCATACAACCCCTTTCTCTATTCTTAAAAAGAGAACCATGGTGTGTGTGTGTGTGTGTGTGTGTGTGTGTGTGTGTGTGTGTGTGTAAGTAGGTATAAAATTAAATATTTACTGAGAATAAATTATAAATTAAAGCCTATATATGTACATATATATATACACATATATATGCTACATATAATTTTACCACTTCCTAAAGACAAAGCAAGCCTAAATACTAATGAGATGGGTGCACCGGTTCATAAAAAGATGAAGAATTAAATTATCTTCACTGAGAATTCAGTCCTGCAGGACATAGAGCATAGACAGATACTTCAGTTTTATGATCATCTTTAAATCTCCCCTTATAAATATGCAATACAAAGTGGCAGAAGTGTATTTAAGACCAAACTGTCAGAGATTCCTTCCTGATCCAGACTAGCATTCATTAAGCAGTTTTATTTTTATCTTTTATTTATTTATTTATTTTATTTTTATGAAACTCAGGTTAGTAACTCAACAGCTTTTAAAATCAAACATTGAGGGGTTGGGGATTTAGCTCAGTGGTACAGCACTTGCCTAGTAAGCACAAGGCCCTGGGTTCGGTCCTCAGCTCCAAAAAAAAAAAAAGAAGGAAAAAAAAAAAAAAATCAAACATTGCAAAAAGGCAAACACAGAAAGTTGAGGCACAGGGAGGATCTTGAGTGGATCTTAGAGCAATGGAGGTGAAAATACACTATATGAAATTCTCAAAGAATTAATAAATATTTTTAAAAACTCAAAAATTTTACCACAGTACAATTCAGAGATGTACTAATTTGATACTTATATGCTAAGGAATGATGGATAAAAATTAAGTCTTTTTCCTAATTAAAAGTATTGTTTCTCCTACAGCATAGAACTTTAGTGTGTACAAGAAACTGTAGCTCATGCCATACGGTAGTCTTTCGCCCCAGCTAAGGTGTGCGAGGCAGTTGTGTGCCTGTCTCCATGCACAGTGCACAGTGCACACATTGTGTGCTCCAGGCAAAGACTTCAGTGATGGCTGGCAATGCCTGAAATCCCTTGGATACATTGAGTTTGAGTTTGAGTTAGGGTCCAGTCATTGTGTGTTCGGAAACCCTTTACTGTGCCCTCACAGTTAATGAACCCCATGGGCATGGTGAAGCATAACCTTGCCTTTGCACTCCTGGTTACTAGAGCCTTTTACTGTGTACTGCTTGTCTGTGAGCAGGCTCTAGCCAGCGTCTCAACACTTTTTGAGGTTTGAATTCTGCCATAGGTGTTAAATGATTACCAGGCGCCTCACTCCAAGTGCTAGCTCAGATGAAGCTTCTACCTCTGGCAATAGAGGTGGTCGTGTATAGAGACAGTTGGCGACATAGAGGGTTGGGTCCAGCCTTTACCAGTTAATAGCTAAGTGGCCGTGGGTGTGTTAGGGTAACTTACCTGAAGGCTCCCTCTGGTTCTTAGATGCAAATTGGGGGTAAAATTCTTTGCAGAGTGGTATTTTAAAGAACCTGCTGTGGCTTTTCTTATCTAAGATCTTCCTGGCTCTTTAAAGGCCTTGCATGGTTTGGCTTCATCTGTCTACCCAGCAGTCAAACTTCTCTTTTGTCTAGCATAGAACTCACCAGATCATAAAGTCTAAGTGGATAATCTGTTACCTGTAAGTTTGCTGCACTATTGTAAACACATGGGATTGTACTTTATACTTGCGTCTTGTGTGGAAAGACCACTGAACTCACCTGCGAGCTATGTCTGTGGATACTGGCTTGCCTTAGAGCGAAGGCTGGTTTTAGCTGCTATCATTGTGGTGGAGCTCAAGGACAGAGGCTTGTGCTCATGGCGGCAGCCCTGGTTGGCTGGAGATGAACATTCTGTTCCCTGTTCAGGTTTCTGGGGTTAGGGACTAGCGCTGCAGCTGCTGCTGCTCCAGTGCCGGCAGCCACACTCCTGACAGATGTCTTGCCAAGAGAGTCTTGAGTGCTCTAATTTTATCACTTCAGCAGTGTCTTGCCTGGTAGCCCTCAAGTGGTCATTGTCAGCAAGAACACCGACTGACAGAACATCAGAGTGGCAGATGTGGACGATGCACTTAGTTAACTGTATTGGGAGAAGTTTGCAGGAGAGAAACTGCGGTTTAGTGGCCGTCCAACGATGCCCATGGCCGGGTGAGATTTGTGAGCCTGGCTCTTTAAAGAACAACCTAACCAATGTACAAATACACTCTCTTGAAGTAATCGTTCTGTTCCTTAAAATGAGGGTTCCTTTATAAGCCACAGACTAATCTGCATGAAGCTGTCAGGTGTGTGTTCAAGGGCCTGATGCCATGTCAGGTGGCTCCCACAGTCACTCTCCACCCCGTACTGTCTGAGATGGCTGAGCCTGAATCTTGGGATGTTAGTGGTCGGCAGCAGCATGCCCTGGAGAGCCACCTGTCTCAGCCCCACATTGCTGGGACTGTTAGTGTCCTCTGTCACGTCTGGCTTCACGAATGCAGGCCATCTGAAGCCCAGTCTGCACACATGGGAAGCACTTCCTTCTCTGAGCTGTCTCCCTGGTGCGTTGTTATCTGTGGGGAGTGTTTTGTTTGAGAGCAGCTCCTCTGTCTTCTCACTTTATAACTCAGACTTTCAACTTCCAGAACTTTGCCTGCGATTACAGGAATGCACCGCCACATCCAATTTAAGGGTTTTCTTATCACTCTGACCTCCATGCCTCCCCCTATTTATCCTTTATGGAGCATTTTTCCTGTGCTTTGTTTTTTCTTGAACTTTCTTTTTGTACTTTAATGCTTTAGATCTCAGGTGACTTCCCCTGGAGTTTTTGAAATCTGTGCTTTTACTTTTAATTGCCAGAAGGAAAAAAAATACTTTTGTCTTGAAATTTCCCTTTCTCTACAATTTTGGTTTCTGTTCCTGGCTGCCCTCTAGTTTTGGCCATTGAATTATATTTTAGAGGGGCACTGTATTCCTTGGTTGTCTAATGCAGATGTAACGCGGTATTGAGAGCATCAGCCAGTCTGCTCATACTTCCCAAGAGACTGCCTGGGGAGAGAGAGCTAGACTGCCATCTGGGTTGAGTAGAGGGAGGAACCTGGGGGGCTTATTGTCCAGCACAGCACCTCTGCCCTCATCCATATTAGTGACCCTGGTGTTGAGTCCCTTCTGTTGTTTTTTCCCCTATCTCTAGAAAATACAGCCAGCCAAGCAAAGTTCCGTTGCTGCCTAACAGCTTACTGACAATGTAGCCATTCAAGACAATGTGCACATTTAGTAACTTGGGCTGGTTTGGTTGTCTCCTGCTCAGAGTCTCTTAAGCCTGCAGTCCAGAGTTGGCTGTCACCAGAGTTGGCTGTCGGGTCCTCTTTACAATCCTTTCTAGGCTTTAAACAGTCTCTGGTCAAATCTGGTTCCTTGCAAGGGAGGCTGCAAGCTTTGAGTAGCCACTTTGTAATTCTCTGGCCTCTGTGGGGAGTTTGTATCGTAGCAGGGTTAGCAGGCGACTCTAAGCCTTGTGTAAGTTAAGCACAACCTGGTCTCTGGTGTGATGTCGGCTGTTGAACTCTACCTGTCAAAGAGGCTCTTGTCACTTCCCCTTAGCTCTTGAAGCCAGTTCTCCCTTGAACCAACATTGTCCCATAGCAGCTCTTGCAGCAGCCTCCAGAGGCAGCCTCCCTAGGGAGGCCGCGCTGACTGATGCACGGTAGCCGAGCTTGTTTCTTGTCACCTTTGCCATTTCTTCTGCTTTCATTTCTGCGTTCTAATTTCCAAGCTGTTGCTGTTGTCCTCCTGCCCATATGTATCCCTTTTTAACGCCCTTACTGCAGTGCTGCTGGAGATAGGGAGAATAGGAGTCAGTAAATATATTCACTAGACCGTCTTCTATTTTATCTGTTCCTTTAAGGAAGAAAAGCCATTCCTCCCGTGCTTCGTTTTCATATCCCTTTATGCTTTAATTTTGGTTTGTTCAGGCATGCACTTGGGCCCCTTGACTGCACTATGTATCACCTTGGGCTGTGAGTAACTGCCTCCTTTCTGTCAAACTTTTATTATTTTTTCTTTGCTTTTGGACCTGTTCTATGAACTTAGATGGAATACTTAGCTACCTAAGCCATTGGTTCTCTGAAAGCATGCTTCATGTAAAATTGGTGCCCGGCGTGGTGACATGGTTTTGCTCCCAGCACTCAGGAGACAGACCAGTGGATCTCTATGAGTCCAAGTCCAACCTGGTTAAATATAAGTAGCAGGTTCCAGGCCAGCCATGTATACACAGTAAGACTTTGTCTCAAAAATAAAATGGGAAAGTCATAGAATAAGACTTTCTTTTGTTGTTGTTGTTGTTAGTCAGGACCTTGCTTTTAATCTTTTAGTATTAGATACTAAATGGCTGTCATTTTAAGAAGTAAATGTTAACCTGGGCACCTGTAAAATGTCCCACGGCAGTGTCACATTAGGACCTCCAAGAGGCACTGTAGTGCCTGCCTTTGTGTTAATGCTCTGCTCAAGAGATAGCTGTGTGCAGACAAGATTGGGTCACTGAAGCCAGAGAGTTGTTGGCAAGAAGCAGTGAGCTGCAAGGCCAGCCCTGGCTTTTACAGGGCCCTTCCACAGTCACTCAGGCTCATCCTCCTCTAGCTCTGCAGGCCATTGAAGCCAAGACAGATGTAAGATGATGTTTCTGTGCAGTAAATAGTTCTGTGTTTGTGGATTCATCTCGAGTGGAGTAGGAGGGAACAAAACAGTGCGGGCGTTATCTTCCCAGGGGCTGCTACAACAGTGTGTCATATTGTATCCTTAGGCAAGGACCATCTCATGGTTCAGTATAGGTCATTCCAGTGGCTGTCCAACTTCTCAGGACCCAGCCTCATGCTGGAATGGAACAGAGGGGAGTAGCCTTACTTAGATTGCATCTGAGACCACCTAACTCTGTGCTGGGGAAAGTAGGTATCGTATCTTCCTTTGAGCTTGGAGATGGGACTGGAACTGTTAGTTCAGTCTTCAAATGCTTCTGATTTCTGTGAAGGTGGGATTCTCCACTTTCAGACTGCTTCTTTATTGTAGAAGCTCCTCTTCTCCACACAAAGGTCTCTGTGCAACAAGTTTATTTTCAACTATTGCATTTCTGCAAATAAAAGAAATTAAATTGCTGTGTCTATACCTGTCTTGTCTGTCTGTCTGTCTGTGTGTGTATGTATGTACATGTCTGTCTCTCTGTCTGTCTCTTTTCTCAGATCAGTCTCCACTTTGTATATCAAGACAGAATTTCTTTTTCTTGAGCCCAGAGCTCTCCAGTTAAGCTAGTGTAGCTGCCTAGCTTCCTTTAGGATTCCTGTCTCTACGTCTCATGCTGTGCTCACAGGGCCTGGCCTTGCATGGGTTCTAGGGGTCTGAACTCCAGTTCTCATGCTTGCATGACACGCGCTTCACCAACTGAGGTATCTCGCCAGCTCTCAATTAATTTTTACTTAAGAAATTTTTGTGACACCGTTTAGTAGATCACTAAGTATCCTGTGGCAGATCCTAGTATGAAATTGCTTAAGCAGAGTGGGGAAGGCATCCGGTGATAAGCAATCTTGCTGGGTGTGGGAGAGACTATTACTGTAGGCAGGAAGCTAGGACTGCTAAGCCCAAAATGACTGCCTGACTGCACAGAAACATAACTTTAAAGAACTGGGGAGCAGAACCAGCAGTTGATTTCAGGGGTCAGTAAGATGCACGCACGCACGCACGCACGCACACCAGTGATGTATATTACCATCCATGCCTTCTCCTTTTCCACAGGACATCTTTCTGCAGGGAGAAAATCTAACACACACCAGCAGCTCCTTTCCTCCTCGGCCTCCTGCCCTAGTAACACCAGTCCTCCTTCCTGTGTCACTAGCCCCAGTTACCCCTCTGAGAGTCCTTGCTTGCTCCCATCCCTAGCAAGGGAACCTCGACTCCTCCACTCTGTTCCAACCACTCCACCCAGCTCCGTGAGTCACACTCCTGACTCATCCATCTCACGGCAGTGTGAAGCCTGGTGAGTTATCATCCTCCCCTCCACACACCCTCATCAGTCGCTAGGTCTATCCAGGTCTGTTGGTCAGCCCTGTCTACACTACCACTAACCTCTAGGCTTGAAGCAGGATATATCCTGTGCAGCAGCCAAGCCTGCTGTGTCCATCTGACCCCGTGCCACCCACACCATGTCCAGTCTTCAGACACAGCTTGTCCTCCATGTCTTGTGCCCTTTGGCCGAAGGCCGTGTCCTTTTCTGATGAGGAACTAACAAAAGGAGTACAGGTACCCAGGTTTCACTATAAATACAAATAATGAATTTAGAATTAATGCCTGAGCAGTGCCCAGGAAAACAAAAACAAGGCTAGGGAAAATGATGGAGAATCCAGGGTTTTAAAGCCAATGACAAGATAGGAAAGCCCGCTGTGCACAGCATACATCCTTTCTGCTTAGCAAGGCCCTGCATATCTTGGGTGGGGCTCTCCCAGTAGGGGTGACTGATAACCCCCATTTTCTCCCCAGTGCCCAAATATATTCTCAAACTCTAGACCTGGACTCACATCCTGTATGTCCAACACTTGTGTTCTGATTTAATTCTGCATAAGTAATATTTAACCTTTAGAGACATTGTGGCCTGCACATCTCTGCCTTTTTCTTCATGCGACAGTCTCAGCCGCTCCCACCTGTGCCCCGTGTGTGTGTGTGTGTGTGTGTGTGTGTGTGTGTGTGTGTGTGTGTGTGGGTGTGGGTGTGTGTGTATGCATGCATGTGTGTGCCCATGTGTGTCTATAATCTAAAGTTCCCTTTTATAAGAATATCATTCTATGGATTGAGGACTGCCTGATCCAGAAGGATTTCATTCTAATCATTTATATCTTCAGTGATGCTATTTCCAAATAAAGTTACAGGATAAGGTACTTGGATTTAGGATGTCAACCACAAACTCTCCGAGAGTCATAATTCAACCCGTAACACACACATGGGAGGTGCTAGAGGGGGAACCCAGTTCCCCGCTCACGCCGCCGTGTGTGGAGGGGAAGGTGCACACACACCGTGCGCTTACACCTTAAGTTTATTCTTCTCTCGTACATTACACCTTGACTTCAGCCTCTCCTACCTCCACCCCTCCCAGTGCTTCCACACCATTTCCCATCTCCTTCAGATCCACTGCTCCTTTGCTTCTCTTAGGAAAAGAATGGGAATCCCAGGGAACTAAACAAAATTCCTTGTAACAAGTTACAATCAGACTAGGCACAAACCCTCATATTTGGGGTGAAGAAGGCAAACCAGTAGGAGAAAAGGGTTTCAAGAGCAGACAGAAGAGTCTGAGACACTCCCACCCCACTGTGGTTGGAATCCCACAGGAAGACCAAGCTATCCAACCATAGCATGTATGCGGAGGACCCCGCTCTTCCTGTACAGGCTCCGTGCTGGCTGCTTCAGCCTCTGAGCCCCTATGAGCCCTGCCTAGCTGTTCTGATCCCTGCAGTCCTCCTTCCCCCTCCTCCAGAGCTCCACCTAGTGTTTGGCTGTGGTCTCTGCATCTTCTCCCATCAGTTGCTGAATGAAGCTTTGCTGATGACAATTGGACTAGATGCTTATCTGGAGTTCTGGTGGCAGGCATGGCCTCTGGGAGAGCAGAGGGTCTTCTTATAGTCCAGAAACATCCATACGTGGATGTCCTTGTTTTTAATATGGTACATTTCCTGATGTGAAGAGTTTGGTAAAGATCAAAAGAATTCAATGTTAGCAAAATACGTTCTTGAAAATTATTTTTCTAAAAGTATTAGGACGCTGTTCTGCCTTTGTTTTAGATTAGTAATTTATTGGTGTCCCCTCAGACTTTAGGTCCTTGCTATTGCTGTTGTTTGGAGATGATGGCTGCTGCTACTGCTGCTGATTAAACTGATTTGGAGCAAGCTTGCCTTTGATTTGCCTTGTTGTAGCATTTGAGTTAGACATCACTCCTTGGCAGCAGAATAGGAGGAAACAGACAAATAGCATGTAAATGGAGACTTTCACTTTTCCTTGTTCTTAAAATGGCCGTTTTGTCTTCTGTTTAGTGTGACCCCTGAGGAACAGGAGACTTTTGAACCATTTTAACCTTGGTCAGGTTTTAGGGCCCACTGGGTAGAGGTGTTTGCAGCCATACTTACTGACTGGAGTTCAATTTCTAGGACCCACATAGTAGAGGAAGAGAGCCAACATCTACAAGATGTCCTTTGATTTCCACATATACACAGAGAAGTAAATATAATTTTTAAAAGCATTTAAAATGAAAACAAGAACAGTTATAAGAATGCTTGTCATACTGTGCCCTGCCTCTCTGTTGGGGAAAAGTCAGATATGAGGAGTCCATAGTGGTCCCTTGTCTTCGCCCTGGGTACCCAGGTATCATGCCGTACCACCAGGAGGGGAAGTCAGAAACTGGAGTCTGAGGTCTAACATTCCATTAGGGACATCTAGTGCTAGGCCGAGATAGGCCGAGAGGGGAAGCAAGGACCCAAGAGTACCAGAGGGACTGGAGGGGAGAAAGCTTTCCTCCAGGGGATCCTTAATGAAACAGCTCTCTGAGATGATCCTTGTTTGTTCCTGCTGATTTATTTGATGGTGGATGTAAATGCACACTTTATTCAGGGTGAACCAGGGATTAAATGCCTTTTAGGAGAAAGAATACCCAAAAGGAAGTTCATTGGCTGCAGGCTTAAGGCTATCTAGATACCTCATCAGCATGGGGAGTAAGTCCAGGCGTTACTTTATGTGACTGCCAGGGTCCACTCACTGGAGTGGGGAATGGCTCCTCACCTGCCGTTCTCAATTCCGAGATTCCCGGGGTTCGAGCTCATTCAGTCTTACCAGTTCTTATGTCCGACTGGTAACACGGTCCCACAAGCCCTACACATCCTATGGATTACTTTAGAATCTTGCTCATGATGTCACACTGTGATAATACCCAGTTAATCCTACTCAGATCAACCGCAGTGGTGGCTTGCTACCCACCACACTGTTCTGGGTTCCCAAGTGAAACACACACACACAACACACACACACACACACACACACACACACACACACACACACACACACTGATTGATTTGTAAATCCCCCCAAGTATGAAATCTGTCTGGAATAGGCATTTATGATAAGTGAATGAGTCACTACTGAAAACCTATTTGGGTCTGAGAAGCAGGAATGATTGTCTTACCTCAGAGCCAAGCTGCCTACTGTGGAACAAGATGGAGCAGTTGAGGTGGTGGTGAGCACCGCTCTGACATGCAGAGCCTAGCTCTGCTCCTCAGCCAGAGCACATTTGTCTGGAGGAGCCTGAGGTGTTTGCCTTACTTCCACCACTCTTAGTAGATGATTGGATCCCATCTCTTCCCCTCTTGTTTAAATTTTCACTGTGAAAATATGTTGTAGAAGGAATGCAGGGCCATTGCTCTCTAAGTTAATAACTCATGGCTGGGTAAACGTCCTTCTTACCTCCCAAGTATAGCCTCTATTGAAAGTTCAGCTGCATTGTGTTGCTTCTAAAGATGAGGCTGTTTGTGTACTGCTATGGAACCTTGTTTGTTTTTGTTTTCTTAATACATGTTTATGTGTATTCTTCCTGTTTACTTAGCTTACCTCATCTACAAGCCACATTTTATACATACACACTACTATGTGGTTGTCTCCTAGCCATAATTTGCTTTAGATAGATGGTCAGTGAAATGCTTGTCTTTTTTTTTTTTTTTTTTTTTTTTTTTTTTTTTTTTTTTTTTCGGACTGGGGAAACCCAGGGCCTTTCTCATAGAAAAGGTTACCACTGAGCTAAATCCCCAACCCCAATGCTTGTCTTTCTTTACTCCTCCACTAAAAAACATTGCCTTTCTCATACAGAAAAGGTTACTATGTTGTTAATGTGCTCTCTCTATAACTAGTTAAGGTTGCTATGTTGTTAATGTGCTCTCTCTATAACTAGTTAAGGTTGCTATGTTGTTAATGCGCACCTCTCTATAACTAGTTAAGGTTGAGAGTTCATTAGCTATGTAGGTCTCCCACCTCGAGCAATCAATGCCTATGCATGGTTTCTATTGTTACTGAGTTTTAATAGTTAAGTTGTTAATGTTGTGTGTTGCAGATATCTGTCTGACTTTCTTAGTTTGGTTTCTGTTGCTGTGATAAACCCCCTGGCCAACTTGGGAAAAAACAGTTTATTTCAGTTTACAAGTTACAGTGTATCCTTGGGGGAAGCCCACAGACTTGGCTGCAGTTGAGTTCCCAGCTCCCCGGTGTTAGCTGACACTGTTTACCACCACACGTTCCCTCCACCACGTGCCCTACACTTGTGTTCGCTGTCCTTCCCTTCAGCTTTAACATCATTTTGGTCGAAGAAGCGTCCAGCTGAGCAGCCACTGATTATTGTAACTTTCCCTAGACTTGGATTCTGGCTAAAACAGGGTTGGTTCACATGGGCTCTGATAACAGTTAGGGGCTGGCTAAATTCTTGGTGCTTTTTCTCCTCCATCTCTGGGATAGGAAGAAGAAAGCTGCGGCTGGCACACGTGTGCTCTCTAGGCGGGTCCCGTTCTCTGGGTGACCTCTCCAATGAGGCAGCCTCAGTATGGCCAGCCTTCTGTAGGAAGTGGCCAGTGTCCTAGACACATAAAAAGGGCACTGCCCATGTAGCAGAGGGCATAATTTCCCCTATGGCGTATTCATTATTTGTATTTAGGGTATGGGTATTTGCCTGCATGTGTAGTGCATGGAATCCCCCGATGCTGGACTTACAGCCTGGGTCCTTTGCACGAGCAACAAGTGCTCTTAGAGCTATCTCTCCAGCCTGTGTTTTTCTTTTTAGGGAAAGAAACAAAAGGACTCAATTTGGCTGGAAAAATCATACTTCACAGACTTATATTTAAGTTTCACTAGCTATATTAAAAAGCAGTTGGAGAGTTTTCAATGAATGCAGTTGTTAAGAGGGTCCCTTTGAAAGAGCAGTCTAGGACAGTGACGGCTGTTGCGTGGGCTGATTACAGTCTCTGTCTTGGGTTAAATGAGAGTGGCTTCTCCCACACCCCCAGCTGTGAAGCTGCCCAATTGCATTTCTTTGAGGTCCTAGTATCTTTTAAGTCTCTCTGTGTATTACCTAGCTGGCCTGGAACTTGCTATGCAGAACAGATTGGGCTCAGACTCATGGAGATCTGATTGCCTCTGCCTCCACGGAGCTGGGATTAAACCTGTGTGCCATCATCATGCTGGGGTCTGAACTCAGCATGGAAATGCATGGTAGAGTGCTCTACCTCTGAGCTTTGTCCTGAGTCTTTGGGTTTTGAGATCAGACTCACTGTATAGCTCAGACTGGCCTAAATTTGAGATAGATCATCATGCCTGCCTATATTTTGAGGGATGGAATTATAGGTTGTCACTATCATGTTTGATGCCACTTATTTTACTAATTTTTAAAGTGATCACTTAGTGGGTCCTCCAGTGTTTTGGTTACAGGCCGACAAGAGCTAGACTTGATTGCACATAACTGTGCTGGAGTCCCGGGCCAGCCTGAGCTATAGAACAACATCATGCCGCAAGCCAAACAGCATTCTCAGAAGCTGGGCTGTGCAGCATCAGTGCCAAGACCCAGGGCTCAGTCTCCAGCACCACTAAAACAAAAATCCCATTATACCTTTAGACCATCCCATTAGACCTAGTAATGGGATTATATGGCTAATATTTATGGAGCTTTGGTCTATTCTAAATTAAAACAAACATTAAAAATCTAATTTTAAGCTAACAATATAAACAGCATTCTAAATGAAAATAGCTATTTTCTAAAATTAAAAACCTTAGAGGAGCAGCGCTATTTCCATATCTGTGAGTTGCTTTAATGTCTCTCGTGATAGAGCACAGCTGGGGTTTCATCTGCTGAGCCCTCCCCAGCACAGCTGCAGCCACTGTGAGAGTGGCGAGTGGCACTTGGCACCGTGAGAAACCTTGAGCTTATGGGTTTCTAGAAAGGGTTGGCAGGGGCTCCACTTGGCCTTCTCCCCCTGGCCACAAAAGCTAGCTTTCTCTGTTGCTGTCCAGAGGAATCCTCATGAGCCGGGACTGAGGGTATTCCATGGACTGGAGCTTCGTGCCTCCAGGAGGATGCTGTGTGGGTTGGAGGGGAGGCAAGAAAGTTCCAGGCTTGGTTGGTTGTAAAGTTTGCAAGTGTTCTCAAGACACTCCCCCATCCCACCCCACCCCCCGCCATAAGCAGAAAATTTCATATAAATGACATTTTTAGAGCAACAGGGGGCTACAAAAATACTTAAAATTGTTACTAGTACTAATAAAAACCTTACCAAACAATAAAAACCAGTTTCATGTCAACAGTAAGTGACCAAAACATTACCGAAACAAGGTTCCAACATTCCCAGCCCTGGCCTCAGCCCCCACGTGCACCCTGAGAGTGGCGGCAGCGGCAGCATGGAGGCTGCACAGGCAGTGGGAAAGGGCGTCACAGCAGTTGTGAACCCCACAGAACTGTGCATTGGTAGGCTCCTTTGTGAGAATTTTAGAAGTCTTTGGAATCTCTCCAGGTGGTGGTATTGCCTTCAGGGTTCAGCACTGACTACACATCCATTTGTTCTGTGGTCAGAAAGTTGGAAGAGTTAGTAAGAGCTCTTGCTGTAAAAGCAGAGGGGCCTAAGTTCAAATCCCCACACGCCCATGTGTTCCTTTAATCCCTGTGTTGGGTAGCAGAGACAGACCGATCCCAGGCCTTGCTGGGCAGCCAGTCTGCCACTAAAGGTGGACACAATAGAGGAAGACACCCGGACACGTGTACAGTGAAAACGGCTGACTAAGACTGGGCGTGGGGCCACACACCTGCGACTCTAACACCCCAGGAGGCTGAAGCAGGAGGACCCAGACAATCCTGTACTACATAATAAAGACCTCTCAAAACAGGACCCCCGCTCCCCCGCTGCCTCCCACTTAATCCACAGTACTTTAGATGAACTATTATCCTAATAGCTTCATCAGTCCAAGAAGAGGGTCGTACAGTTCTAATGGTACAGAACACCACTGTGCTGCTAGACCAGAAATAAAAGCATAGTGCTTTTCCATTTTCTTTTTAAAATCTGATGAGACCAGTGAGATGACTTACCAGGTAATGGTTCTTGTTGCCAAGCTGACAACCTGAGCTCTATTCCTGAAATCCACTTGTTGGAAGGAGAGAAGCAACTCCTGAAGGTTGTCCCCTGACCACACACACACACACACACACACACAGTCACATACACAGTCTCACACACACACAAAGTCTCACACACACACACACACACACACGTCTTTATTCCAGTATTGAGTGTAAATGTCCAGATGCATTAGGTTGTCATTACTATGCATTACACAGTATATGTAGTAAAGTGCAGTTGAAGGACTGGTCAGATAAGAATAGAAAAGGGATGTCATTGTCCCCCCTGATTTGAACACTGCCCTATAATCCTAAACAGTGGTGCAGCTTCTGACCTTAGATTAAGTATTGTTAAACACTAGTATGTATGTATGTGAAGAAATTCTCATTCTCCAGAGACAACATAAGACAGATGTGTAGCCAGATAACTGGCTGGTGTCGTACCTGTGTGAGAGCCCAGATAGAATGATTTTCTTTCTACCTTGTAATATATTGCAAAATCTCAAGATTCTACAGACTGTAGGTGACAAGTCAGCCTTCTGCTTTATAAAACGTTACATTAAAATTCCTTGTGCACTTAGAAGGCGGAGGCAAGACGAAGTCCAAAGTCAGTCTGTTATACATAAGATGTGTTTGTAGTTTCTTGGATGAGCCTGAGCGCTGAGCCGGGGCTGCTCTTCCAGAGGACCTAGGTTCAGTTCCCGGTACCCACATTACAGCTCACCACTGTTTTAACTCCAGTTCTCGGGGATCTCATGCCTTCTTCTGATCTCTTCAGGCACTGAGTGCATGCAGGGACAGCACCTAAACACATAAGAATAATAATGAAAGGGGCTGGGGATTTAGCTCAGTGGTAGAGCGCTTAAACAGGCCTGGGTTCGGTCCCAGCTCAAAAAAAAACAAAAAAAAAAAAAAAAAAAGAATAATAATGAAGGTTTGCTTGGATTCCTTAGAGAAGGCTGGGGCGTGGCTGATATCGAGTTCTTGCTTAGCTACCATGAAATGCAGGAGACGCGGAATTTGGGCCCATTTGAGATTTTTACTTCCTATGGACACTCCCTGTTGGAGAGTAGCGTGTTGGTGTAATGAGAATGGGATGCCATTCTTGACTGGGTGCTTAAGCCAGTCTCCTTCCCTTTATCAAGGAAGATAAGACTCCTGGGGTCCACCCTGTTCCAGTAAAGATGTCTAGATCCCCTGACGCCAGTGACATGTGGTGTGGGAGCCAAGTCTTCTAGACCTGCCTAGGTTTCCCAAGAGTTGGTGGCATCACTGCATCCCAGCGTCTCCATCTCCTCTTCTTGTATAGACTTTTACACAGATGCTCACTAAAACGTCTCTCCCCCTAGTTCCTTACATCAGACTGTTAAACTTAACTGTAGTTTGGCTTTCTGCCTCAGCTTCTCACACACTCAAGTTATGGATGTGGGCTCCCACATCACGGAAGTCTAGGTATGCTGAGTGGGTAGGTCTTATGGAGAGGGCAGTGTTGGAGGAAAGGGTCTGCCCTCTGCTGCCAGCATAGCTGATCATGGTCTCCAAGTTCCCTAGCAAAAGAAGACAAGACAAGAAATGAATTTAGTCCTGTGGGGGGACTAAAGGCTACACCACTACACCAAGCCCCAAAATTCATTTCTTACCGTTCTGTCTGCTGAGTTTGAAGTGACCCTGTTCTAGCAAGGTCTAGGACAGCCAGGGAACTATCTCAAGGTGGGGGGGAGTAAAGGACACAGATTCTTGAATAATGTTGGTCAGGGAGTAGAGAATTGTGAACTGGATTTTGCCATCTAACAGAACTGCCAGGATTGGTCTTCCTGCAGCGTTATAGGTGAGGGCGGAGAGAGCTACAATAAAATGATAATTAAAAGTAAAACACTAGGAAACAGACAATTGTTATCGTCAGTTATTGTCCTCTATAGCTGACCTTTAAACTTGAGTGTGTTCAAGAATCATACAGGGATCCAGTTAAAAAGTAAGTGGATGGGCTCTAGGGTAGAGTCTAGTGTGTGCATTTCTAACCAAGCAGTGGGACGTTACTTGCTTAGGGACCACACTGATGGCAGGAGTCCAACAGTACCAATAGCCATATGCATTTCTTTTCCACAGCACGCACGGAGGGGTAAAGCGGTAGCTGTTTTGTAATCAGCTAAAACCCTTTATCCTTCTAAGCTTGACTTGAGCTATGCTCTCCAAGGCAGGGTTTCCCAGCCTCAGCACGGGGATCTGCGGCTGTTTAGTATGTGTTGTGCCTTGTCAAGTGCACGTCAGGGTGCTTAGTGCATCCCTGACCTCTCCCTGCCAGGCACTAGAGCACCCTCCTTCCCAGGTGTAACAATCCAGAAGCGAGCGACCCCAGGGCTGGGGAAGGTCTGAGGCCGGCCTCTGGCACTGGCAGTCTTCGCAGTCTTGCTCTCAGGGGGCTGAGTCTTCACTTTTATGGAGTAGCAATCAGATCACGAATGTCAGAAATTGCTTGGGCTCTGTTTTGAAACATGGACATCAGGGCCCTTTTCTCTACTCTCACTTCCTGCTGATGTCTACCTGCCTGCTTTCACAGTCCTTTTTTCAACCCTAGGAGCTCAGTGTTTTTCTTAAACAGATAATTGCGGTGGCTCCTGACTTCAGTCCCAGCGCTCTGGAGGTAGAGACAGATGGGTCTCCAAGTTCAAGGACAGCTTGGTCCGCATGTGCATGGAAAGTGGGTTCTGTCCACCACATTGACTCTTCAGCCTGACAAAGAATAGTTCTAGATGGCAGTTTGGAATGGTGTTGACTGCATTTTAAAGGGCTTAGCTTTCCTCTATCAGTTTGGGATGAGGCATCCAAGACCTAAGTGCTAACAGTATTAGTGTAGTGAGGAACATTTCTTAGTTTCCAGACAGATGTCTTGTTTCACTATCCTCAGGGGGCAGGTAAGAAGCTAATATTCTGGTGGTGAGGTCTGTTTTAAGACACTAAGCTCATATATGACTTCTACTTCTTGACGTAACTGTCCCCAAGGGCCCAACCTCCCTTCTAGCCACCATCCTACTGTAGGTTAAGCAGGGGACACAAACAGGCTAACCTTTGATAATTGAGAACCCATTCTGTTCTTAGTAAATGAAGCAGTAAAGGTAACATCTTTTTACCAGAGGAGTCAGAGTCTATTCCTAGGATAGGGCTGGTTAAGATCTTGTTGGAGGCTGGAGAGATAGCTCAGCACTTAAGAGCACCCGATTCTCCTGCAGAGGATTCAGTCAGTTTCCAGCTCCAGGGGATCTCATGCCCTCTTCTAACTTCTAAGGACAGGCAGTGTGTGCTGGAGAGGGGGGCACACGTGAGTGCACACACACACACTCTCACTCACTCACTCACTCTCTCACTACATAAATAGAAGTAAATCATCTTTTAATCTTTCCCTGTACTACACCTTGTGATTACAAAGAAAGCATTATACTCTCTAGGTCTCAGAATCGGAGGGTAAGCTTTTTCACTCTGTTGCTAA
The DNA here is from genome assembly GCF_011064425.1 of Rattus rattus. Taxonomy (NCBI): domain Eukaryota; kingdom Metazoa; phylum Chordata; class Mammalia; order Rodentia; family Muridae; genus Rattus; species Rattus rattus. The sequence continues at coordinate 87,326,363 of NC_046165.1, read as the reverse complement.
GGTGCTTGAATACAGAGCAGTGGAAGCCAATGCCATGTTTTAGAAGGATGATGTAGCCAAATGAAGGCACAACCAAGTATGTTTAACAAGAACGGGTTTGGTTAATGGCTAGTAAGAGTCCGTGTCTAACACTGAGTGAGAACTGATTACGTACTTGACATTCCCCTCTCACTCAGTTTTTATAAGGTAAGAAGTATAGTCGCCAACTTGGAGTGACCCATGACCCAGCATTCATGGGAGCTGAATCAGGACTGTGACTTTCAAGACAGTCCGAGCTACTCTGTCTCGGGACCAGAGGTGGAGGAGTGTAGCGTAATCTATTAGCTAAAGCAGTTTTGAGTGTGTGTGTGTGTGTGTGTGTGTGTGTGTTCACACGTGTGCACGAGGAGGCTGGGAGTCAGTGCTGTGTGTCTTTGTGTAGACACAAAGCATCAGCAGGGTCCAATGCACTGCTAAGCATTCAATTAAGGAAGAGACTCTGGTTACTTAAACGGTTCTAAGAAATGGTGTAGCTCTGAGAAAACTTGTCACTGAGTCAAGAATGAGGACACGATCACTCTAGGGATGGTTGAGGAGGAGGTCTTATGTAGATAAAAGGGAGAACAGGCAGACCTCTGGGAAGTCCAGACTGAACCTAACGAGCAGACTGAATGGAGCCATCGGGGGTGGGGAGGAAGAAGAGAAGGGAGGTGGGGCGAGCTGACCAGGAGAGACCAGAGCTGTGGACCAAAGGAGCCATAGCCAAGATAGCTGAGCAATGGAGAGAAGATGGGGGAGGGGCTTAGCATGGGGGCCTGGTGAGAAGCTGGCAGGAGCTGGTTACTGAGTGAGACTTGTCCTGGGTTTCTTCAGAGCACAGTAGCCAGCAGCTTAGCTTCCGAGACACGGATCTTTATTGTTGTTTCCCTGACTACGTCTGAGAGTTGAGGAACGTGTGTGCAGCTGTAGCTAGTGTGTTTAGAGTGGACCTGGTGTTCTGTCATGGCTTACTTGACTGGTGGACAGTGTCTTTATACCAAAATCTCCTTATGAAGAGAACCCAGACATTAAACTGAAAGGATGAGGGGAAAGGGGTTCTTTTCCTTTTCTGGTCCAGCATCACCATGTCTTTATCTGCTCATGTGTTATTTCACAGCGCTGGTCCCAAAGGTGACAACATCTATGAGTGGAGATCAACCATTCTGGGGCCTCCAGGGTCTGTGTATGAAGGTGGAGTATTCTTCCTCGACATCACTTTTACACCAGAGTATCCCTTCAAGCCTCCAAAGGTAAGGAATCTCCTGTCTTCTCACGTTTAACTGTTCCTTGAGAAAGATTAAAGTTTTCAATGTAATCACAAAAGCCAGATTTCTTCCACGTATGTGCTGCTGCCCACTGACGCCTCCTTACCCAGTCCCTCCATGTTGGAAGAGCTGTGTGGACTGCGGTGCAGTCTAGATCTGCTGTGTAGGTCGGAAGAGCTTAGCTTCCTGCTGTGCAGTGTTTGCTAGTGTAAGTGAATGTGATGACTGGTGATTGGTCATAGGCATTTCCAGGGGTAAGTACTTAAACTGCTGTTTATAGCTTCTTAGACTTAATGACTCCGGAGCAGTGTGTTCCTTCCAGCTAACACAAGAGGCCAGCAGACAACCAACAACTTAGACCTATTGATGTCTAAACATTAAAACTAAGCCAGATGCTACTAGTCACACATATGTCATCCTACAGTCTGGAAGCAGAAGCAGAGGGGAGGATCAAAAGTTTGCAGCTAGTGTGGGATACATGGCACCAGGATGGCCTGATGGAGAAGAGAGGAAGTGTGGACTGTTTGCCTTGAGCAGTGGTCACTGCTGTAGAGTGAGATGGAGGGGTTAGCCCTGAAATGTCCTAATGCCCCTACCTGATGCTGCTTAACAACTGCCTTACTTTTAGGTTACGTTTCGTACAAGAATTTATCACTGTAATATTAATAGCCAAGGAGTTATCTGCTTGGACATATTGAAAGACAACTGGAGCCCAGCACTAACCATCTCGAAAGTCCTCCTCTCTATCTGCTCACTCCTTACAGACTGCAATCCTGGTAAGACTGTAGTCACCTGCACTGTATTTCTTACTAAATGACAAAGTACTTGTTTTCAACATAAGCTAAGACCCAGGTTCTCAAAGGACATTGTGATCAAGAGTTTAGAGCACTGGTGGGAAACGCAGCCACTTTACTACTCTGGGCTCATCACTAAGGCTGGGCGCAGCTCAGCTGCAGTTCTGATGGGGTTCACTGAGCCCTGACCCACAGCCAGTGCTCACTTTAGAAAGAGGTATTTTTCTGCCAAATACTTGGTGATTTCAGAATTGTAATCTTATTGGAATTAGTCGTTTTAAGAAAGAAAAATGATTTTTAAATGACTTTTCTGCTTAAACATACAAATTTAATTAGGCAGTGCATTTTCAGAGAAGTTGGGGGTTTGGGTTTTGCCTTTTCTAGGTATATAGACAGTAGATATTGCCAGTTAAACCAGCCGCAGAGACTTCCCAACATCCCACAGCTCTGATTGGTTGAACAGAGTTGGTCCTGGAACCTTGACTATCCCAGACTCAAGAGTTTGGTCATACACATGAAAAACAGAGTGTCACTTGTTGGGAGAGAAGTAGCATAAGAAAATAAAGCCAGGCCACTCCTCCCAACCTTCTAATTAAGATTAGAGGAGGAGCTGAACAATGGCCCAGCTGTTAGAGCAATTGTTCTTGCAGAGGATGCAGGTTCAGCTCCCAGCACCCAGGGGCCCACATCCATAACCTGCAGACAGAGTATCCATACACATGGAATAAACCTGTTTAAAAACTGTTTTTAAAGATAAGAAGAAAACACCTCTGACCACGTTTCAGACATGTGCATGGTGATGACTGCTGTGTGTTTGTATCCAGTGTCTGATTTCCTTTCTCCAAAGTAATCTGCGTGTTTTTCTCCCAGCCGACCCTTTGGTGGGAAGCATTGCCACTCAGTATATGACCAACAGAGCAGAGCACGACAGAATGGCCAGACAGTGGACCAAGAGATACGCTACATAAACTGGGTTTTCACAGTTCTTACATGATTGTCTGTCACAGAAGAGAGCTGCTTATGATTTTGAAAGGGTGGGGGTGGGAGTTGGTAAAGAGTAGGGTATTTCTATAACAGATATTATTCAGTCTTACTTCCCAGGATTTTGTTGTAACTTAAGGTATCTTGCTACAGTAGACAAAGTGGTAATAGCAACTTTTAGAGCTGTCACTTTGCAAGATTAGCTGACTTGTAGTACAACAGGAAAGAATGCATGTGTAGACACTTGTGTTCCATTGATTGTAGTCTACTGTACTTTCAAAACCAGTTTCAATTTGTATAGGTCACACATATGGCCATTTATGTAAAGTCCTATTTTCTTTTTTAAAAAAATTGGAATTTGTTTTTCCTTGTTAGAAGGAAACAATGGTATTTAACAAGTTTGCAAAGATGAGTTTGTTACCTCGTATATGTAAAATGGACAGCTGACTACAAGACACCATGTAGGAAACCACTAGTTAATGTATTTTATTTTATATGCAAATTACTTCAAGAGTTGGATCAGGATTTGTGGAAAGCTGTAGTGAAATACCTTAAGCTGTTAACTGTAAGTGTGGAATAGGAACTGCTCAGTCAATTGGTTGATTTAGACTTCTTATGTCTGCATTTGTTACTGTGCTAATAAACGATATTAAGAACAACTACTGACCCTGCTGTGTTCATTTCCTCTCTGCAATCTTTGCTTCTGAAGCAGGTTAGAGAATGCTTATTATTTACGTAAACCAGAACTAATATTTACACACAGCACATTTTGGAGATGTCTTTTTTTTTTTTTTTAAAGAATTCTTTATTTATTATATTTAAGTACACTGTAGCTGTCTTCAGACACACCAGAAGAGGGCATCAGATCCCATTACAGATGGTTGTGAACCACCCTGTGGTTGCTGGGATTTGAACTCAGGACCTCTGGAAGAGCAGTCAGTGCTCTTAACCTCTGAGCCATCTCTCCAGCCCCCTGGAGATATCTTAAAAACAATAAACTGTGTAAGCCAGGTGAGCTTCAAAGATACACTGCAATGCCTTTTTCTCAAAGCATTTTCTGATCTGCAGAGGAAGTGGCGGCAGACACATGAGAAACAAGCCCATGGGAAGCCTCCAGACTCATGCAGGTGAAAGCTGAGAACAGTAGTATACACAGGCCTTCTTCCCAGGGCGGATGGAGGCCAGGGATTAGAGCTCAAGGTCATCCTCAGCTACACGCTGGGCTTCAGACTAGCCTAGGCTACATGAGACCCTGTCTCAAAGGGGCAGAGGGAGGGAAAAAATTGACCCAGGACATGTTTACTCTACAATTTTAGAAACATAAGTAATTCCATGTATATTAAAGCACAAGATCTAAATGCAGTCAAAAGGAAAAACGGAAACTCCAGGCAGGGATTGAAATAAAATACCTCAGAAAAAAAGCTGAAAGTAAGTACCTGGAAGGGCAGGCTAGAGGACTGACTTAACCTGAGGGATAACCGGAAAAGTTTTTGTTTTGTTTTTTTTTTAAAGAATTGGCCAAGACAGCATGGTGGTACACACTTCTAATCCCAGCTGAGCAGGACTTGGAGGTCAAGGCTAGCCTAGTCTACATAATTCCAACCAGCCAGGGTTATACAGTAACCTTGTCTTTAGGGGGATGAGGGACAAGCCTGGTCGCTATAATCCCAGTATTCAGGGCACAAGGATTCCAACTTCAAAGCTTGGGTTGTTTATTAAGACCCTTTCTCACAAAGTAAAACAGTTAATGATGCATGTGTGTGAAGCCTTGGGTTCAGACTGCAGTGCCACCAACAGAAAAGCAAGTGGCAATAGTGCTAATGGTTTACATTATACACGGCGGTCCTTGGCTTGAACTCACTGGACTGAGCCAGCCACAGTTAAAAGCATTGCACTGAAGAGTCCATACTTTACTTGCCTTCCTGTGTTTACTATACCTTGTTTCACACTTTGCTTTTCAGGTAATGGTTAAAGTTGATTTACAGTTGGAACCACCAGGCAGTTCATTTCCTAGTTCTTTGCATAGGTCTGACAATCTTGTTCAATACAGTGACCAAAACTGCTCGGATCTTGGTAAGATTTTCCATAAACTAAATTACAAACTCAGATTAATATGTAAAACTAGTGGTAACTCTGTATTTCTGACATTTTATTGTATACGATGAGGTTATTAGAAGAAAGGGATGCATCCTCATTCTTCAGCCTAACCGTTTTCTGAAGACCCTCTAGTATTTCACTTTATCGTCAGCACAGGCCTAGCTTATAGACAGGGCTCTGAATACAGAAGCTACTCATGCTAACCTACGATTGATTATACTTAACAGAGCGAGCGACGCAAAACCACGTGTGGTCTGTCAGCAAAGCCTCCGTGAAATGAGAGTTTAACTCAGAGGTCCAGATTGTCGTCATTGGCATAATTTAGCTGCACAAAGAAAGCCACTGCCAAGCTTTATAATCTGAGATATTAGATAATTAACCTTTAAAAAAGTTTAGCTATCATTCTACGTGTGTATGGTTTTCCCTGCATCTGTACATGAGCACTAACTGCATGCAATGTCTGAAGAAACCAAGGGAAGACACTGAATCCTTTGGATTCTGGGTGGTTGTGAGCCACCATATAGGTGGTTGTGAGCCACCATGTAGGTGCTATAAACTGGACCTGGCTCTTCTGTGAGAGCTTCAATCTTAGCTACTGAGCAATCTCTCCAGCCCTGAGGAGTCAACGTTTTTAAAACGGAATTCTGGGCCTGTTAAGATGACTCAGTGGGGAAGGTGCTTTGCCAGGCGAGCCAGGCCACCTGAGTTCCAGCCCAGAAATTCATGCGTAGATGGAAGGAGAAAGCCAACTCCATACACACAGTAATGACTTATGGTCACACCAAGGCATGTGCATAAAACTACAGTGAGTATGACAGTCCCTGATAAGCTGGAAGGGTTCCTTCCCATGGTACACTGCATACTCTAACGTTTATTATTACTGACTGGTGCAGAATAACAAAACTCGATTTTAAGAGCAGGTTTCAAATAAAGACAAAATAACGTCCAACAGCAGCAAACCAGTAGCTTGCATTAAAGTGCATTAAGTTACCACTTAGGGGTTCCCTAAGGCCCAGAGGAGGTTTGAGAAGAGCCACATTAAACCGGAACCCTGTGTCATGCTAGAGACATTTCAAGGCTTGACTCAGTTTTCGGAATTGGAGTTCCCTTTGTTTTTCCTCCCTGGCAGAGGGAAGCTAGATTTGCTCTGGGGCTGGGAAAGCTTGCTGGCCAGTAGCGTGAAGGGCTCAATCAGCGTCCTGCGGTCCGTCACCGTCACCTCCCAGAGCTTCACCTTCTCACTTCTGGCCCACTGTTGTGCTGCGTCAGCGTCCACTTGCCTCTGCTCAGAAAGGTCCAGTTTGTTTCCTAACACAACGATTGCCACCTGGAGAAAACGATAAAAGACCACGATGGTAACCACCGATAACGGTTCACAGACAAACTGCGTAATTACTGCTCTTCCATTTAGCAAACTGCTTTACTTAAATGATACTGAGGCATCGAAAGCAGTAACCTCACCTGCTCTGGAGTTAAGGCAGGAGAGTGGTAAGTTCAAGGCCAGTCTAGGCAAGTTAGCTGAACCTTGTCCAAAAATAAGTTGGGGAAGTAGAGAACTCACCTAGCAAGTCTGACATCCTAGTACATAAGTCTTTAACATTTAACAAGATGGCCAATCAGCCAGGCATGGTGGCGTACACCTTTAATCCCAGTACTTAGGAGGCAGAGGCAGGCTGATCTCTGTGAGTTTGAGGCCAGCCTGGTCTACACAGATAGAAAAATTCTGTCTCAAAAAATGAATGAATGAATGAATATAAGAATCTGAACTAAGACCATCTAGCAGACTATTAACCGGGGTGCTGTTTGGCTCTGAGCTGACGTGTGGAGAAGATCTGAGGTTAAGGAATTCCAAGCAGAAGGAAAATGGCAAACAGAGAAGAGCTGGTGCTGACTGAATAAGTTTCTGTGTGTTTTTTTTTGAAGTTGGAGACAGACGATCCCCACACTACTGAGCTCTGCAGTACCCGAGCAAGGGAGCTAGGAAAGCACACGGTGTAGAGAGTAAAACCGAGGGAGCTAGGAAAGCACACCGCGTAGAGAGTAAGGCCGAGGGAGCTAGGAAAGCACACCGCGTAGAGAGTAAGGCCGAGGGAGCTAGGAAAGCACACCGCGTAGAGAGTAAGGCCGAACAAGAGGCAGGAAGTGAGCGCTCTGCGTCATCCAGCTGTGCACGCCGTGTTTGCAGACACTGCCAGTAATAACCGAACAGCTTTAAATGTGTAACCCACACGGGACGCACATTACCATCCAACAGCGTCAGACTCCACACCCGGGATCTAAACAGCCACTGACCTCCTTTTTGTCTTTGAACTTATCGATCTCTTTCTTCAGAAGCTCCACTCTCTGGAAGGACTCGAGGTTATTCACGCTGTACACGAGAACGAAGCCGTCGGCAAATGAGAAATAGTGCTTAGGCAGCTCCACGCCTTCCTGCAGGCCGCGGGTGTCGTACAAGTGCAGCTGCTCCTTCACCCCACGGTCTGTCTCCACAGACGCCATGTACACGTCTTCCAGCGTTTCACAGTCTTCCATGCCTGCAGGAGAAAGGAGCCAGGCTCAGCTCGGCCCGGCGGCCCGCATCTTCAATCCCGGCACTCAGAGGCAGAGGCAGGCAGAATCCTATAAACTCCAGGCAGGCCATGGCTACAGAGTGAGACGGAATCTCAAAAAGGGAACCCCCTGTGCACCCGAGGGCTGCCTTACAAGGTTTCCCCTGCACCGCGTGCAATGACCACACGTCTACTGATTTCTTCAAAATGCAAAGTAGTTATTCATCCAAAAGTACCTTGTTCTTCTAAAAATGTTTTTTGGACCATCAGGATGGCTCTCAAGATTGGTGTATTTTGAGTTCAATTCCTGGGGCCTGCTGAAAGGTAGGTGAGAACTAGTTCCAAATGGTCACCCTTTAATTTTCTTTCTTTCTTTCTTTCTTTCTTTCTTTCTTTCTTTCTTTCTTTCTTTCTTTCTTTCTAAGAAAGTCTGAACTTACTGTCGCTGTCTTCAGACACACTAGAAGAGGGCATCAGAGCCCATCACAGATGGTTGTGAGCCACCATGCGGTTGCTGGGAATTGAACTCAGGTCCTCTGGAAGAGTAGTCAGTGCTCTTAACCACTGAGCCATCTCTCCAGCCCCTACCCTTTAATCTTTACGCACAGCCCCTCCCTACCCAAGCATGCAGTATTTTTTTTTTAATTTTAAAAAATTATTTCTTAGCCAGGTGGTGTCAGCAGTGGAGGTGGTAAACGCCTTTATTTCCAGCACTTGGGGGTGGGGGGTGTCGGGGAGGCAGAGGCAAATGATCTCTGAGTTCCAGGTCAGCTTAGTCTACAGAAAGAAAGGTCACCAAATGACTAATAAAAGAGAAAATGTGTACCTGCCAGAAAGAAATGCTCTGAAGATCTGTATTTACTAATCTCTATAACTCAGTTCATCTTAACCTGTCTATCTTCTTTATGAAAATCATGACCTCATTAAAGGCAGAAAGGCCATCGTCTTCCTCTGACCTCAGCAAAGCACCATCACATGCAGTGTGATACCGAGAAGATGAGATAGCTTACTCATTGAAGGAATAAGGGAATGAGATGATCCCAATTTACAAACTACGTCATACTGTAGCAAACAGCCATTTCTTCATTTTTAAGCCTACGCAGAGATCCTATGATTCCTAGACCCTGGTTTGACGCAGGTGCACAGGACCCCATTTTTGTATGACACGTTTCTTACCCTTTATTTCTGACCTACTATAGGACATGTAGCGAGGACTGCTGAATGTCAACAGAACCCAACTTCCTTCTCCTTACTCTACACCGATTAGCACCAGCAACAAGCATCTCCCACCAGTGTCAGACTCTAGAAACTCAGAAAGAGAATCTTACCAATAGTGTGATTCCCATAAAGGAGTTGCTCCAAAATTGCAGTTTTCCCAACGGACAACAGCCCACAAACGACAACCTTGCAACCTTTTCCCATCTTCTCCTGGGACAGCACTGTGGGGAGAAGGTGTGGCTTTAAAGTAAGTCCTTTCCCAAAGTTTATGTTGAACCAGTAATACAGAGGGAACTCCAGATACAGAATAAGGTTGTCAGACCACAGTCAGCTCCCCCAAGCTACTTGCTCCCTTAGAGAGGTCACTGTCAGGTTTCTTATATATTGCCACAGAGATATCTGGATGGACTGTAAAACACCCAAATACCTCAAGGTGTGTGTAACCACAGTACTCGGGATGCAGAGAAGGATCTGCCTCAGCTCCGTGCACAGTGGGTTAGAGACTAGCTTGGATGTTCATCTCTAAGCATGGCTTGCTCCCACCTACATCCCAGCACTCTACAATAGCAAAGTGCTGAGACAGGAGGATTACCATGAATAAGGTAACAAAAATTTTCCTCAAGGCTTTTGTTTTTCCAGAAGACAAGATATCAACAGCTAAGGTAAAAAGAAAAATGGTTCATTAAAGACAACAAAAACGTTAAAATGCCTTTAATCCAGCACTCAAGGGGGCAGAGGCAGAAAGATCTCTGTAAATTTGAGGCCAGCCTGGTCTACAAAGGACACCTAGGGCTGATACAAAAAGAAAGCCTGTGTGGAAGAGTGTCAAATGGTGGGTCTGGAGAGATGGCTCAGGGGTTAAGAACGCTGATAGAGGACCCAGATTCAATTCCTAGCACCCACATGGTGGGTGACAACTGTCTGTTCCAGGGTTACCAATACCCTTACACAGATATACAGGCAAATGCTAATATATACAAGGGCGTGCACGCATGCGCATACACACACACACACACACACACACACACACACACACACACACACACACACACACACACAACAGAGGAAAATGGAAACAGGCCTGATAGCACAGCCTTTAATTCCAGCACTTGAGACACAAAACATAGAAACAGCTCCATGGTTAAGAGCACTGGCTGCTCTTGCAGAGGACCTGAGTTCGATTCCCAGCACCTACACTGGTGCCCCTGGAACTGGAGTTACAGAGAGTTGTGAACTGCTATATGGATACTGGAAGCAGGGTCCTCTGGAAGAGTAGCCAGTGCTCTAAACCAATGGTCCACCTCTCCAGTTCCCCACCTCTACTCTCATAGAAATGGTCTTTCAAAGATACTCTCATCGTAACCCTGGAGACGTCTTTGAGAACTCACTTTCAAAGGAGTTTTGCATGTATATTAGTCAGTGTTCTCTTAGAGTCAGAACTTACGGACGGTCTCTATGTGTTAAAGGAAATTACAGGAATGACTTACAGTCTGCAGTCCAACTAACCCAACAATGGGCAAGAATCCAGTAGTTAATTAGTTCCACGAGGGGGGGTGTTTCACCTGGCCTTCTGTATGAGCTGGAATCCTGAAGAAGTGGACTCCAACAGATGAGCTGGTAAGCAAGTGCAGGCAGGTGAAGAGGAGTGAGTCTTCCTTCTTCCAATGTCCCTATGTAGGTCTCCAACAGAAGGTATGTATGGCCCAGGTTAAAGGGCCACCACCACGCCTGGACCTAAACTGTTCTTTGTTTGGAACTTGCTCTATCCCAGGCTGGACTTGAACTCAGAGATCTGCTTGCCTCAGTCTCTTGGAATTAAAGGTGTATACACCTTGCTTTGGCCTAAGCTTTTCATGGCCACTCTGCCCCAAGATCCAGATCAAAAAGCCTGTGTCTTCCAGTCTTAAAATCTGGATCATAGCTGTGTCCTCCATTTCTGGGCTGTAGTTAAATCATGTATAGTCAAGCTGATAACTGGTAATGTCATGACAGGATGTGTGCTGAGTTAACCTTGAGACACAGAGCTCGAGGCTGGGGCGGGGATCTGAGCACACGGATTGAGACAAGTTTTAGAGGAGAGGGACTGACTGACTAAAACATGGGGGAGCCTTCTTCCTACCACCATGACTTTTAACCTAGTGATGCTTCTGCTCTACAAACTATAACATGGTAAGTGTTTTATTTGAGCCACTAAATGTACTGTAATGGGGGCCAGGTGGGGTGAACATAACATCCGACACTTGAAGAAACTCAGAGGTTCTCTGCAGGTTTGAGGCTAGCCTGGTCTACACATGATGTTTCCTGGACAGTTAAAGCTACATAGCAAAAATGAAAGAGAAAGAAAACTTTATCTCTGAAAAATAAATTTTAATGTCATTGCTAGGGCTGGAAAGATGGCTCAGCAGTTAGAGCACCAGCTGCTCTTTCGGAGGACACACAATACCTGTAGCTTCAGTTCCAGGGGATCGGGCACTCTCAGTCAGACATACATGAAGGCAAAACATCAATGCACATTTAAAAATATGTAATTGCTGTTGGGGAAACTAACAGAAGCTCATTGATCTCTATTCCACTTTTCTCTTTCCTTTTAGCCTCAAACCATCTAAGTTTTTAAAATCTAACTTTCATTCTCAGAATCATTCAGTGGTTTCCTAGCTCCTTGGATTTCATTCCAGAACACTGCTTGCTAGGTTTGGTTTTGTTTTTTGTTTTTTGTTTTTGTTTTTGTTTTTTTTTTCTCTTTTTTTGTCTGTTGGTCCTTGAAATAAAAAGTATTGCTCAGGATCACTAAAACAATGCTTTCACACAAAGGAGCTTCATTTGCCCCAGGGGGACAGAGGATAGGGAATGAGACAGAGACAGGATGAGAGAGGAGGGAACAAAGGAGAGGGAGGCTGGGTATTTGTCCTGAGGGGCAAAGGACTGCCTCTGGATAGAGAGGAGACAGCAGACCTCTTTGGCAAACGGTGGTTCTCAAGGTACAAGAGTAAGCCAGCATTAGGATAAGGTGTTTGATCTTAATCAGGTGAGCCAAAGTGGGCTTTTGACTTCCATACTTTGATAGCTAGGCCTTAGTAGTCAGCCTCAGGAGGAGGAAGTGGCCAAAGAAGAGAATAGACCTTGGTGGCTAGCTTTAGGAGGGTGATCTAATAGTTCTTAGAAAGGCAGAGGGAATGAGGGAGACGGGTAAGCCATTCTTCCATTGTCACATTCAAGCTGACCAGAGTCCCTTCAGTCCTGGTATTCTTCTGTCTTGTCACTTAACCCTTAGTCTCAGCTATCCTATCCCAACTTGGTTTCTGATTCCTAAATGCTAAGTACATCATGGTTGTTTAAATAGGTATGGCCCCCACTGACTCATGTGTTTCAATCCTTTACCCAAAGAGAGTGGTACTATTAGGAGGTACGGCCTTGTTGGATTCCGGAAATGTGTCACAGTGGGGTGGGGGTGGGCTCTGAGATCTCCTATGCCACACATCTCTCTCTGCTGCTCACAGATCAAGATGTAGAGCTCTCAGCTCCTTCTCCAGCACCACCCCCGTCTGCCTGCAGGCTGCCATGCTTCCTGCTATGATGATAAAATTGTAAGCCTACCACAAATGAAATGTTTTCCTTTATAAAAAGTTGTCCTGGGGGGTTGGGGATTTAGCTCAGTGGTAGAGCTCTTGCCTAGGAAGCGCAAGGCCCTGGGTTTAGTCCCCAGCTCCGGAAAAAAAAAAAAAAAAGTTGCCCTGGTCATGATGTCTCTTCACATCATTGAAACCCTAAGACACACATGTTCTGCCACTGAACTACACTCAGACCTGTAGTTTATTCTTCTGCGTTACCTTCTCAAGAAAATGTATCCTGGGCTCAGCAGTTAGAATACTTGCTGCTCTTGCCCAACACCGCCCCACCCCCACCCCGTTCAGTTCCCAGCACATACATGGAAGTTTTCAACCATGCCCACCTACCTCAGTGGGCCCCAGGTATACAGGCGGTGTATATCCATACATCCAAGTAAACACATAAACACACAAACTAAAAATAAATCTTACAATTTTTTTCTAAACTGTCCTGAAAGAGAAATATCCTACACTCCATCCTAACTTGCAAGTCCCGCCCCCCCCTCTGGTCCAGGCCTCCCCCCCCCCCGCCCCCAGGCCCCACTGGCTACATCCTCCCCCCGACAGGACAGGACGCTGGGACAACTGTCAATACCCCTCCACTCCCTCAGTGTGTGTGTGTCCTTTACACTTGGCATCAAACGCAATACATAAGCCTTGTGCGCTGTTTGTGCTGCATCACCAACAGCTGAGACTGAGCTCCGCACATATTAAGCGACATATGAATTTTTAAGTAGGACAGGTGAGAACTTAAAATGCTGAAGCTGCCATTTATTCTAAAAGATGAGCAGTGCCACAGATTGATGTAAATGGTAAATATGATTCCCAAACCTTGGCCACAAAAAAGCATACTTTATTAAAACCGCATGACTGAAAAAAGAAAACCCTGGAGCTGAAAAAACTCCAACAAAACACCATTATTTCCCAACAAAGAACGCAATGCAGAATGCCAGAAATCTGAGCATTTACCCCTGGAACAGGTCTTGGCAAATGAACAAGTTGCTATTCTTAAAAACGTCTATAAAATAACGCCCCCGGGCTCTGACATTAGCACCTCGGGGTTCCCATCCACCGCAGGAAAAGCAGGAGGGGGACCGGCGCCACAGTCCACCCACTAGCCTGGCTCGCACGAGTCCCCGGCGGGCCTCAAGGACACGCGTGAGGTGCATGCATGAGGTTCACGCGTACAGCCACTTCGCATACACCCACGCCACAGCCGTCCTGAGGTCAAGGTGCTCCCGAACCACGGAGCGAGACGCCGGCGGAGACACCAACCTGACACTGCAGGGTAGTGAGACAGTGGCACGCCGGTCAGCGCGGTCCGAAGACGCCCCTCTGGAGCCCGTCCCGGATCTGCTTCCTCGGGCCCCGCGCGGATGGCACACGCGAGCTCACCGCCTCTCACTTTCCGCAGCCTCGGCGGCTCAGGAGCGCTGCTGACAGCTAGCGGAGAGCATCCGGAAGCGGCGGGCTGTCCCAGCCTGACTCCGCCCACCAGGTTAGATGTCCGGACTACATGTCCCAAGAGGCACGGTGCGGCTACCCCGCCCCACCGGAAGAAGGGTCGCCGGGGTGGGGGAGGAGCCACAAAAGGGATTGTGGGAGAAAGGCTTCTTCCTTTCCTCTAGTGGCAGCCATCAGGTAGGCAGGCTGTGTGGTGTTTGCATTTCTATCCGTCGCGAATCGCGCTGTTCTTCAGCCATCCGGCCCCGGCGACCCTGCGGCCTTGGAGCTTCTGCCTCGCACGAGCGTCTAGTCAGGATACGGGGTGGAGGGGGCGCGGATACGCAGCCATCCGGGAGGCTTGAGAGACGCCATGGCGGCAAGATCCGAGCTGGGCCCGGGACTGAAGGAGGCGTGGGGTGGAAGCTGCCGCTGCTCAGGCCGCCCGGGTGGGACGAAGCTCTCCCGGTCTTACTCGCGGTGGAGGTTACAATCCTGGCGGCTTCCCCGAGCCTGGGGCAGTCAGTCCCGCCTAGCCGGCCCTGCGCCCTGCTGCTAGTACAGAACCCTCATTCCCGGTGGACGGTGGGGTGTCAGGACGCATGGACCGGCCCTAGTCACTGTCACGACGATCACTCTTTCGATTTGCTTCTTCCTTTCAAAGGTGAGCCAAGATGGGTGCATACAAATACATTCAGGAGCTGTGGAGGAAGAAGCAGTCCGACGTGATGCGCTTCCTTCTAAGGGTCCGCTGCTGGCAGTACCGCCAGCTCTCTGCGCTGCACAGGGCTCCCCGCCCCACCCGGCCTGATAAGGCGCGAAGGCTGGGATACAAGGCTAAGCAAGGTGGGTGAGATCCCATTGTGGGTGATCGATACGACACTATCCCGGAAAAGCCTGTGAGCATCAGTTTGGAGCCTCCCCCCACACACACCCAAAAAGACCTGGTTAATTTAGCCATGCCAAATGTGACAAGGGTTAGACACACTTTAGTGTGCACAGTCTACCTACCTTTGTAACTAAGGGGAAGCATTGGGAAGTCTTGATTGAGTCTAACATGTTGGTGGCTGGGCTTTTTTTTGTTTGTGTAGGTTATGTCATTTACAGGATCCGTGTCCGCCGCGGTGGTCGCAAGCGCCCAGTTCCTAAGGGTGCAACCTACGGCAAGCCTGTCCACCACGGTGTTAACCAGCTGAAGTTTGCCCGAAGCCTTCAGTCTGTTGCTGAGGTAAGCACTTTGAAGCAGCAGTTGTCTTGACAACCCATTAGGGATGGTGGGCGAGAAGAAATGGGGGGACACTGGGTATGAGGTTGGGCTGGAGGGGTTTTGTAGTTAAATCTTGGCAAAGAGCAATCACTATCAACTCTTTACTACCGTTCTAGTGCTTAAATATGTACTGGACGGGTTTTGATTTGGGGGAGCAGAATTCTGAGCCACTCTCCTGTTTTATCTACTTATTTACATTGCTAATGTTCTGTGGTGGTTACTCTTAGGTTGCTAAGCTCTGCTCTGTTATAGGAGACTCCACGAGCTAGAACTTTTTACATTTTTCATCCATTAATTTATGTATAGGGTTGTGGGCTTGATCCCCATTACTGAAGGGGATTGGGACAGCACTCGATTTCATGCCTGGTGTTAGGATGTTAGGGAGAATAAGAAGGAATGGTGTGCTTCTGTCTACATGCCGACTAGTCTTTAATTCTTAAGGTCTGTGGGGACCTGACCTGCTTTAGTCTCAACTGACAGCCCAGAGTGGGAAGGATTTTTTGTTGTTGTTGTTGTTGTTGTGGTTTTTTGTTTGTTTGTTTGTTTTTGTCTAATTTACTGCTGTAAGTAGCATCGGAAACTGACTGGTATTCCCCCCCCCTTCCCCCATTTTAGGAGAGAGCTGGGCGCCATTGTGGAGCTTTGAGAGTCCTGAATTCCTACTGGGTTGGTGAAGATTCCACATATAAATTTTTTGAGGTTATCCTCATTGATCCATTCCATAAAGCTATCAGAAGAAATCCCGACACCCAATGGATCACCAAACCAGTCCACAAGCACAGGGAGATGCGTGGGCTGACTTCTGCTGGCCGCAAGAGCCGTGGCCTTGGAAAGGGCCACAAGTTCCACCACACCATTGGTGGGTCTCGCCGTGCAGCCTGGAGAAGGCGCAACACTCTTCAGCTCCACCGTTACCGCTAATCCACGTAATATTTGTAAAATTCATATCCAATAAACAACTTAGGACAGTCCTCTCTGCTCACAGGTGTGTTGTTTGTTAGAACTAGCCTGCGGGTCGTGAGTGCTCTGTGGGGGATGGGAGCTAAAGTGCAGTAGTAGGAAGCGGTGAGTGGCGGCGTGTGTTGTTTCTGATGTACTCTGTTTGCAATTTTTGCTTAGGAGATTAAGTGTATAGTGTTTGTGCCAAGTGGTATCCTGTGTGTAAGACTTAAAGTCCTGAAACTAGCCTAGATGCATGAGAGTGAACCTACAGCTTTACAGTGGGATCTCTGGTTCACTGAAGTGGCTGGCTGCTTGGAAGCTGGATGAGTACAGACAGGGAGTTGGATTTTGCTTAGAAATATGTAGGAAGAGAGGGCTTCAAACCTGTTTTGTGACTATTCGTAGAAGGGAGATCAACTATAGCTCACATTTTGAGAATTGAATCCGTGTTCCATTTTCAGAACACTGGGTAAATTTGTTGGAAGAGGTTTCACTTCTGTTGGATCTAGAGCATAGGTTTGACATGTGTGGATTTTGAAGCTAGTGAAGATTGAACAGTGGATAGGGAAGGGCAGATTATTTCCATTAGGATTTATAAGCTAGTAACCATGTGGTTGCAAGTTCCTGTCAACCAAGCAAACACAGTAAGTGGTGTCAGGCTTGCAAACATTAAGCTTTAGTAGCAGCTGGTATATGAAGAGGCAGGTGGATCTCCAATTCCAGGACTGCCTACAGTATAGAGAAAATGTCTCTATTCCCGTCACAATAGAGCAAAACCAAAAATTGGGGGCTTTCAATCAATTCGTCTTGGGTAAGGAACGTCCATTGGTAGTTTGATTTCATTGTTTACAGACTGCCCGTGGGTAGATGCTCAGGTTGCTGTCTCCTGGTACTGCCTGGACATTCTACACTCACAAAGGCCACACATGCCACTATGTTTTATTTCTGTTTGTGCCATGCCTTGTAGTTTCCCAAAGTGATTTGAGTGGAAAAAGTAGAAATCGTCCCTAATACATCTGGGTTTGCTCTTTTGAACAGCTAGTTTGGTATCCAAGTCTAAGTGATGCTTTTATTAAACTGATTTTTCCTTAGAGATTTTTTAAGGAAGATTTGATTTCCAGAAAATACTAGACTCAAAAGTCTTGAGACCTAAAATTCTCAGCAAAACAAGTCACTATGTGTAGAGGTTGTTCAACTAGAATAATAAATGTCTGTTAAACAAGTGGACCTATGTTATCTTTTATGTTAAAGCAAATGAAGAACTTGTAAAAGATAGCTGATGGTAGAAATGGCAAACATAATTTGAGAGGATATATAATAGAATCCTAAGAATTAAACTGCTTGGGACTGGCACTGGAAAGATTTTCTGCTAAAGCCGGTCAGTGGTTACACAAGCTTGCCTTTTTGTCCTTGCCACCTTTCAGATCAGTCTACACAGCAGCTTAGAGGGGTCTTGTTAAATTGATCCTGGCCTTTTTGTTCTGGAAAGTTAATAGCAAATGATCTGTGTCTGCTGGCCCCCGTTCCTTAACCCTTGTAGATCTTTTCCCAGATAGCTGGAATCTGTTAAATGTTCTGTGACCACTGCTAATAATTTCTGGGTTTATTTCAGTTTCATATAGCTGAGCCTGTCATTTTAACTTCTTCCTTCACCTTGTAGGTTCAGGGATCATAGCAGGCATCCATCAACACTGACAGGAAGAAGGATCTTTGGTTTAAGATTTATTTTATGTGAGTACACTGTCGCTCTCTTAAGACACACCAGAAGAGGTCATCTGATCCCATTACAGGTGGTTGTGAGCCACCATATGGTTGCTGGGATTTGAACTCAGGACCTCTGGAAGAGCAGTCAGTGCTCTTAACAACTCGCAGAAAGGAATGTGCCTCCCAGATTATTGTCCTGAAGGCAGTTGGGGTAATCAATTTCTTGGATTCTTGTTTTAGATTTTTGAGATAGCAACAGACCTTAAATTGACATTCATTCCACCTACTGAGTATAAAAACTGAAGTGTTTTTGCTTGGTAAAGTGCTACCTTACCAAGCATACATGATCCTAGGGATGGAATCCTGTGTGTGCTGGGCAAACTACCACCTTTAAGAATCACTTTGCTGTTGACACCGCCTTCCTATAGGTCCCAAACCTCAAACCTTTGCTGGCCTCAAATTAGCAGCAGTTGAGGATCTCCTGTGAGTGGTGGGATTACATGCATATACTGTCATCACACTGACTCAGGAGATAATAAAATGTATTGTTCGTATTCAAATGGTAGGGTATTATACATACTAAATTTTTTGCTTATTTTTAGAAGTCCAGTGTTGGGAAGGCTGGCCAATTAGAAGACTTTAATTATTGGTCTGCAGTGAGCTCTGACATGTGCAATTTCTGCATAGCAGTACACTGCAAATAGAGGGTTAGTAGGAAACCCTGCTTCCTTCAAAAATTCCTGGTGTGTGTGTGTATAATCCAGTAGTTGGCATATGCCACTCGGACATTTGGCAATATTTGCAGATATTTTTGTCTGTCACTCTGGATGGATGTTTTGCTCCTAAAGTCCAATGAGTAGGAGCTGTCAAAACACCCTGAAATGCTTCTGACCCAGTGGTACAGCCCTGTAATCCTAGCAAATCAGGAGGCTGAAGCAGGAGGGTCCCAAGTTCCAGGCCAGGCTGGGCTACATAACGATATCCTGTTTAATAATGACAAGAAAAAGTTGCAAACATCTTAACACACACACCTAATACTAGTAAATACTAATAATACTGTGTGGGGAACCTTTTGTCTCTGTATGTAGAAACAGCTACATATGTATGTGTGTTATTTTCTCACACTGAAAACTAGACTGATTTTCCTCCCCCTCGAACAGCGTCCCCAACAAGCTGAAGCCCATCGTGAAGCAGATTGAACCCTGATGCTCTAACGGTGAAGGCCAATGGCAGTTCATGCAGCTGTGAATTAAAAGAATGGCCTGGTTACTTGAGTGACGTCAGTGTATTGTTACTCCCTTGGCTGTTTTGTTTTTACTGCAAACGTCTTAACGATTTAAGTTCCATCTCATTTCATCATTTGTGCTGAGTTCATCCCTTTGCACGTGTTGAGCATTTACAGGGGGGGCACTTCTGGGCGGGCAGCCAGCATTTGTGGGTCAGGGTCAGCAGGGACAGTTTCAGCTCAATTTATAAAGCGAAAGAAAGGGATGTGGTGTACAAGGACAGTATTCCAAGATTTAGTTTTAGTCATGATGATGATTCAGAGTTTGCCTATGTTCCTGAGAAAAATAAAACCTTTAGAGTGTTTTTCCTCCTTCAACAAAAGCATTCTGTTATTTTATTTTATTTTTTTAAATAATGTTTACTGGGGGAAGGTTGTACCATGGGTTGCAAGAAGCTCAGAAAACTTGTGGTGCTGTCCACCACATGGGTCCTGGGGACCAAAGTCAAGTGGTCAGCCTTGGTGGCCAGCTGAACCCTTTACCCACTGAGCCACCTTGCTGGCCCAATACTTCTATTCTTGCTGTCTTGTAAAAATAAAATTCTTTCAGATTATATTAGAAGACTTTTTAACTAACTTTTTTTTTCATCAATTAATTTATTCAATATATATCATGACTGAAGCTCCCCTCTTCCCAGGCCCACCCTGTCACTCTCCTTCCCCCACTTCCCCTCCCTTTCTCCATAGAGGAGAGGACCCACCCCACCCCCACACACACTCAAGTACCAACCCTCCCTGGCACATCAAGTTGCTTCAGAACTAAACAAATCCTCTCACACTGAGACTAGACAAGGCAGCCTAGCAATGGGAAAGGGGTCCAGAGACAGACAACAGAATCTTGAGTCAGAGACATCTATTCGTATTGTTAGGGGATCTACATGAAGATCAAGATGCACATCTACTACATATGTGTAAGGGGCCTAGGTCTAGTCCAAGCATGCTCTTTGGTTGGTGGTTCAGTCTCTGTGAGCCTCCATGAACCCAGGTTGACTCTGTAGATCTTGTGGTATCGTTGATGCCTCAAGCTTCCTCAATCTTTCTCCCCTCTCTTCCACCAGACTCCCTGAATTCTGCCTAATGTTTGAATGTTGGACCCTGCATCTGTTTCTATAAGTTTCTGGATGAAGCCTCTCAGATGATAGTTATGCTAGGTTCCTGTCAGCAAACATAGACTATCATTAATAGTGCCTGGCGTTGACTC
Source organism: Rattus rattus (assembly GCF_011064425.1). Classification (NCBI taxonomy): domain Eukaryota; kingdom Metazoa; phylum Chordata; class Mammalia; order Rodentia; family Muridae; genus Rattus; species Rattus rattus. The sequence continues at coordinate 87,305,994 of NC_046165.1, read as the reverse complement.
TCCCATGGGATGGGTCTCAAGTTGGGCCAGACATTGGTTGGCCAGTCCCTCCATCTTTGCTCTATCTTTATCCCTGCATATCTTGTGGGCAGAACACATTCTGTGTCCAAGGTTTTGTGGATGGATTAGCGTCCCCCTCCCTCCACTGGAAATCCTGCCTGGCTACAGGAGGTGCTCAACTCAGTTCTCTATGTCCCCACTGCTAGGATTCTCAGCTAGGATCACCCCCCATATCATTCTAGAAGCCTCCCCTACCCACCCAGGAGCCTCCCCTATTCCCTCAGGAGCCTCCCCCATCCCAGGTTTCCAGTTTGTCCCAGAGATGCCCCCACACTGAGCTAACAGGTTCTTCTTTAATCTATAGACCATAGCTTGAGGGATGGTTAATGAGGTTATTCAGTAGGACCCCCTCCAATCCAATTTCACCTATCTTCTCTTTGTACCTTTAAAGCAATCTTAAAAGATTTCCCAGTTCGTTGGGTGGGCTCTACAATGTACTTTGCACATACAAAGCAATGGCCTGGATGATGTCAGCTTTCCTTACACCAGGTCATGAGCCTGGTTTCTCCTTTCCTTGTTTGACCTCTGGGACTTTGTGGTGTCTCTACTTGTTTGCTATTGATATTTTAGCTCACTACCAAAACTTTAATGGCCTGACAACAGTCATCTACAATACCTGTAGTCTGAGTACTGAGGAGCCGTAAGGTTGAGGCCAGCCTAGTCTACACAGTGAGCTCCAGGTCAGCCACAGTTATGTAGTGAGAATATTCTTTAAATACTTTATTTTCAAATTTTTAAAGATATATTTACTGTTTTTATATAGATGGATATTTTGCCTACTAGTAGGTCTGTGCAATACAGGCCTGCAGTACCAGAGAAAACCAGATGATGTCTGATATTCAAATACAGGTGGTTATTAAGCACTATCTGGGTACTGGGAATTGAACCCAGGTCTTCTGGAAACGTAGCCAGTGCTCTTAAGCTTTGAGCTATCTCTCCAGATTTTACTTTTAAGTGTGTGTGTGTGTGTGTGTGTGTGCGCGCGCGCGCGCGCGCTGTATGTGCACATGAATGTAAGTGCCTGAGGTGTCCAGAAGAGGATGTCTCAGAATACAAAGAATTGGGCTTCTATCTGAAATATTCACTGACTCTCAACCCCATAGAGTATGAACTCAAAACCTTAGAGAAAGTCGAGAAAAAGCAAACAAACAGTTGAAGGAGATAAACAAAACTCTTCAAGACTGGAAATTGGAAATAGAAGGGGAAAAAAAACAAACAAACAAACCATGAACTGAGGGAATTTTGGAAAGAGAAAATCCAGGTAAGTAAACAGGAACCACGGATGCGAGCATCACCAACAGAATACAAGAGATGAAAGAACTTAGGCACTGAAGATGATTGATACATAGGTCAAAAAATGTTAACTCTAAGAAATTCCTGACACAAAACATCCAGGAAATCTGGGACACTAGGAAAAGACCAAACCTAAGAATAATAGGACTAGAAGAAAACTAGCTCAAAGGCCCAGAAAATACTTATAACAATGTCATAGAACAAAACTTTTCTAACCAAAAGGAGGAAATGCCTATAAATGTTCAAGATGCTCACAGAACACCAAACAGACTGAACTAGAAAAGAAAGTTCCCTGGCTATATAATAATCAAAACACTAAACATACCGAGCAAAGAAAGAATATTAAAAGTTGCAAGAAGGAAAGGCCAAGTAACATATAAAGGAAGACCTATGAATTACACCCGACCTTTCAACAGAGACTCTAGGCCAGAGGGACCTGGACAGATGTGTTGCAGAGAAGAGACCACAGATGCCAGGCTAGACTACTATACACAGCAAAACTTTCAATCACCATAGATGTAAGAAACAAGATACTCTATGATAAAGTCAAATTTAAGCAATATCAACTCACAAATCCAGCCCTACAAAAGGTGTTAGAAGGAAAACTCCAATCAAAGGAGGTTAACTATACCCAGGAAAACACAGGGAGATAAATAATCTCACACCAGGGCTGGAGAGATGGCTCAGCGGTTAAGAGCACCGACTGCTCTTCCAGAGGTCTTGAGTTCAAATCCCAGCAACCACATGGTGGCTCACAACCATCTGTAATGGGATCTGATGCCTCTTCTGGTGCATCTGAAGACAGATACAGTGTACTTATATATAATAAATAAATCTAAAAAAAAAAAAAAAAAATCTCACACCAGCAAAACCAAATGAAAGGAAGGAAAGCATGCACACACACACACACACGCACACGCGCGCACACACACACACACACACACACACACACACATCACCACCACCACCACGAACAACAACAACATAGGAATCAGCTGTCACTGGTCATTGATATTTTGTCAATAACAATGGACTCAATTCCTCAGTAAAAAGACAGAGACTTACAGAATGGATGTGAAAACAGGCTCCATCCTTTTGATGGATGCAAGAAACACACTTTGCATCAAGGTACACATTACCTTAGAGTAAAGGGTGGGCAAAGATCTTTGAAGCAATAGACCTAAGAAACAAGCTGGCATGGTCATTTTTAATATCTAAAACATTAGACTTCAAACTAAAATTAATCAAAAGAGACCGGAAGGGACACTTCATACTCATCAAAAGAAAGATCCACCAAGATGGTCTTTCCATTCTTAACATCTATCCACAAATACAAGGGCACCCGCATTTATAAAGGAAACATTACTAAAGCTTAAGTCACACATTGACCCTCACACATTGACAGTGGGAGACTTCAATGCTCTGCTCTCACCAGCGGACAGGTCTAAACAGAGAGACACTAGAGGTAAGAGACATTATGAACCAAATGGACTTAACAGACATTTACAGGACATTTCACTCAACACAGAGAATACATATTCTCAGCACCTCACAGAACATTCTCCAAAATTCGCTCAGTCGCAAAGCAAGTGTCAAAATATACAATTAAGTTAAAAGAACCCCCTGCATCTTGTCAGACCATCACAATGTTAAAGTTGGATTTCAACATCAGAAACGACCTAGAGCCTACAAACTCCTGGAAACTGAACAATTCTACCAAACGACTGCCAAGTTAAGGCAGAAATAAAGGAAGGAATTAAAGACTTCCTAGAACTCAATAAAAATGAATGCATAACATACCCAAATTTATGGGACTCGATGGAAGCAGTGCACAGCACTAATGCCCATGTGATGGGAATTTGGAAGCTGGGCAGTGGTGGACACCTTTAATCTCAGCATTCCGGAGGCAGAGGCTGGTGGACCTGTATGAGTTTGAGCTCTTCATGCAATACAAAGCAAGATCCAGGATAGCCAGAGCTACACAGGAGTGGGGGTCGGGGGAGAAGGAGGAGGAGGAGGAAGAGAAGAGGGAGGACGAGGATTAGAGGAAGAAGAAGAGAAGAAAATAAATTGGAGCGGTCTCATACTAGCAAAACCAAGAGCTCTAGGATTTAAAAAAAAAAAAAAAAAAAAAAAGTAAGATAACCCAAGAGTAGACAGCAGGAAATAGTCAAACTGAGGGCTGGAATCAATGGAACTAAGAGTTGGTTCATTTAGAAAGCAACAACAACAAAATAGATAAACCTGTATCCAAACTAATTGTGTGTGTGTGTGTGTGTGTGTGTGTGTGTGAGAGAGAGAGAGAGAGTGTGTGTGTGTGTGTGTGTGTGAGAGAGAGAGAGAGCGAGAGAGAGAGAAAATCCAAATCAACAAAATCAGAAACAAAAAGGGGACCGAGGAAAACCAGAGAATTGTAAGGACATACTTCATAATCTTATAGTTCACAAAATTGGAAAATCTAAAAGAAGTGGTTAATTCTCTTGATAGATGCCACTTAACAAAATTAAATAAAGATCAGATAAACAATTTAAATCCATCTATACCCTTTGAGGAAATAGCTGCAGTCGTGAAAACTTTCCCAAGCCCCCCAGAAAAAAAAGGAAAAAGGGAAAAGGAAAAAGGAAAAAGGAAGAAGGAAGAAGGCAAGAACAAGCACAGAATTCTATCAGACTGAAAGAAGAACAACGCCAATACTCCTGAAATTATTTCACAAAAATAGAAACAGAAATAGCATTACTAAATTCATTGTACGAAGCCATGGTCACCCTGATACCAAAACCACACAAAGATTCAACGAAGAAAGAATTAGAGACCCATTTCCCTCATGAACATAGATACTCAATAGAATTCTCGAAAACTGAATCCAAGAATAAATACATCAAGATCACCCACCATGATCAAGCAGGCTTCATCCCAGAGATGCAGGAATGGCTCATAATATGAAAGTTAGTAAATGTAGTCCACCATATAAACAAGCTGAAAGAACAAAAAACCATCCTCATCTCATTAGGGTAACAAACAAAACAAACATCTTCAGCAAAACCCAACGTTCCTTCATGATAAAAGTTTTGGAGAGATTAGGGATAAAAGGGAGATACTTCGACATAATAAAAGCAATTTACAGCAAGCTAATAGCCGACCTCAAATTAAATGGAAAGAAACTCAAAGCAATCTCGCTAAAGTCAGGAACAAGATAAGGCTGCCTACTCCCTCTGTCTACTCAATACAGTAATTGCTGTTCTAGCCGGAGCAATAAGACATCTAAAGGACACCCACAGGATACAGATTGGGAAGGGAGAAGTCAAGGTATCTTTATTTGCAGATGATATAATAGACCTAATTGACCCCAGAATTCTACAAGGGAACTCCTTCGGCTGATAAACCCCTTTTATTGGAGAGGCTGGATCCAAGATTAACTGGGGGAAAAAAATTGTTATCCCTTCTAGACACAAATGAGAAACAGGCTGAGAAAGAAATCAGAGACATAGTACCCTTTACGATAGTCACAAATAATATAGAACATCTTGGGGTAACTCTAACCAAGACCTGTATGACAAAAAAACTTCAAGCCTCTGAGGAAAGCATTTGAAGAAGATATCAGAAGATGGCAAGATCTCTCAAGCAGCAAAGTGCAAATCAAAATATGTTGGAATTCCATCTTAACAGCTGTCAGAGTCACCAAGATTAAACAACACACACACACACACACACACACACACACACACACACACACACGTGAGTGCTTCTGCTGGCAAGGATGTAGAACAAGGGGAACACTCCTCTATTGGGGTCGGGAGTGCAAACTTGTAAAGCCACTATTGGAATCAGTATGGCAGTTCCTCAGAAAATTGAGAATCAATCTACCTTAAGACCCAGCTACCCCACTCCTAGGGATATACCCAAAGAATGTTCTGCCCTACCACAAGGACATTTATTCCACTGTGTTTTCAGTATCTTTATTCATAATAGCTAGAAACAGGAAACAGCCTGGATGTCCCTCAACTAAACAATGGATAAACGAAATGTAGTACATTTACACACTGTATTATTCAGCTGTTAAGAACACTGACATTGCGAAATTTGCAAGCTAATGGATGGAACTAAAAAGCACATGCATTCTGAGTTAGGTAGCCCAGATCCAGAAAGACGAACATGGTGTATACTGACTTATGAGTGGGCATTAGCTATTAAGTAAAGTGTAATCATATTAAATCCACAGACTTACAACAAGAAAGGCTCAGGGGGGTTGGGGATTTAGCTCAGTGGTAGAGCACTTGCCTAGCAAGCACAAGGCCCTGGGTTCGGTCCCCAGCGCTGAAAAAAAGAAAAAAGAAAAAAAAAAGGCCCAGGGAAGGATGCATAGGTCTCCCTGGGAAGGGAAAATGAAACAGATTCTGCGGGTGAACTGGGAGCAGGTAGGGATAGGAGCAGGAGGGAAGCGGGGAAGGGATGGAGGGAGAGAGTACTGTAAGAGATGACTGGAGTTTGTGGATACTTCAGGGATGAGGTAGAAACCTGGTGCAATGGAAATTCCTAAGAATCTATGAGGTTAACCCCAGAAAAAAACCAGTAATGGGGGATACAGAGCCTAACCTGCCATTTCCCCTAACCAGACAAGACTTTCAGTGGAGCGATGGTGTTACCAACCCAGCTGGTCTTGTATGCAAGATGTCCTGGGGTAAAGGTGGCACAAAACCTGCGTTCAACCAATGACTGGTCCAACTTGACGCCCATGCCACAAGAGGGAACACACAACTGACACTTCCTGGATGTTGAGGAACTAGAGGTGGGACAGTTCAGAGACCCATGATTGAACCAAACACGACTGAGAAAAAATAAGGATTTCTAATAATATCCCGCTGTACTCATAGATTGGTTCTTAGATCAGTTGTCATTAGAGAGGTGTCATCCTGCAACTGACAGGAGTAGATGCTGAGATCCACAGCCAAACGCTAGGGAGAACCATGGAGAAGAGGAGGAAGAAGGATTGTAGGAGCTAGAGGGGTCAAGGACACCAGGAGAACATGGCCCACAAAATCAACTAAGCAGGGCTCGTAGGGGCTCACAGAGACTGAAGCAGCAACCACGGAGCCTGTACAGGTCTGAGCTGGTCTTCTGCATACACGGTTGTGGTTGTGTAGCTTGGTGTTCTTGTGGGACTCCCAACAGAGAAAGTGATGGTCTCAGACTCTATTGCCTGCACTTGGAACCCTTTTTCTCCTCCTGGGTTACCTCATCCAGCATTAATATGAGGGATTGTGCCTAGTCTTTTTGTTATGCCATGTTTGGTGGAGAGTGGAGAGGTGGGAGGAGGAACTGGAAAAGAGGACACTGAAGTCTGGATGAAATAAAGGACAGATAACAAAAACCAACCAAACCAACAAAAGTTTCATCCTCAGAAAGGCTTGGCGCTGTACTGGAATTCCAAATACCCAGTGTAATTGCCAGCCAGATAATAAAGACTTTTTATTGGCTTAAACCAATGCCCGAGCAGTGCTTTTCTGGTGGATAATACACAACATTTCTAGAGGTCCCAGCAAGATCCCAAGAGACACCAGGGGTCTGAGAGCCACTCGGAGCAGGGAAGAGTGCAGGGGTCTGGGAGCTCCTATGGAGCGCAAACCTGAGATGTTCCAGGCGCACCATAATGGTTCAACTAACCAGTTCAGCTACCCCATCTGGATTCAACAACACCCTACGGCCTCGGTAACAAAACTGGAATTGTGGTCCATATTGCCTGGCTTGGTGAGACAGTCCTCCTGGAGCCCTGAAGTCACCCTGGAATACAATTCTCCTGCTGTGAATAAACCTGGGACCTCTGGTTCTCATGAGTCTGATCCCTCCAGAGAAACAGGTGTCCACTGTCTTGAACCTGAAAGATGTGTTTTTCAGCCTCCCATTGGCAGAGGTCAGTCAACCCATCTTTCCTTTGAAGTGCACAGACCCAGAGGGAGGTGATAGTGGACAACGCAGCTGGACCAGATTTCCTCAAGACACTAAATGCTGATTCCCTACTCCTCTACCTCCTCCTGAGTCAGGTCCAATGCCTGCCACACCATCAAGTTTGGACCTGGAAAATAAGAAAGACAGATACAGGGGAGGTGATGGCTTATATGGCTGTGTACCAGCAATCCATATTCCATCCTGACCTTTGCTTATGGGTGACCACTTCCGAAGTCTGGTTTTATTGAAGAAAGGAAAAAGATGAAAGTTTATTTCTTGGGATAGAAATGCAGAATGTACAATTCCATGCATGCCCTGTGTTTCTTGCCAGGAACAAGAGAATTTCCATTAGAAAAGTTTTGGTTGTGAAACTGAGGCTCCTTGAAACATTCCTTAAACAAGATTTGGCCTTTAGAAACCAGGAAGAACAGGGGGGAATCAAAGTTCTTTATGTTACAGGAAGGACTGTAGGAATACATCTAAACTGCCCCTTGAGGTCCCCAGATCTTTGGGTCCTAAGATCTCCATGCCAAGGTTCTGACTAACTCTCTCCTCCAATACACTTGATATGCCCAGGGCCAGAGTTCTACCTCCAGCTGTCTGAGAGATTCCCTATTTTCTACTCTTGACACACTCAGTTAATCATCCTAGCCAGAGAGCAGCCATGACTAGACCTCTGGTCCCCATACTCCAAAGGGATAGAAACTAACCAGACTGACAGCTCATTGACTAACAAAACTCATTGTGACTGGGGACAGCAAAAAATAATGTAGAGGACTTACAAGAGGCTGGAACTTGTCTAATATTCAAAACCTTTAACCTAGGAATTTCTTCTTTTTTTTTTTTTTTAATTCTTTTTTTTCGGAGCTGGGGACCGAACCCAGGGCCTTGCGCTTCCTAGGCAAGCACTCTACCACTGAGCCAAATCCCCAACCCCTAGGAATTTCTTCTTATTCTGATGCCTGCCTTTCTTATTCTACCTTATTATTCTACCTTATTTGGCTAATTCATTTGGACAATAGCAACATTACCCTGAGACTACATGGTACGCATGTACTATGCTTTGACTAAATGTGTCTTTTCTGATGCTTTCCAAACTGAGTAACCCCTTTTACGCATATTTGTACACATTCTGCCCCAGGTGTACCTATATAATGGTAAAGAAGAGGAAATACACTTTAATATGGACCTTGGACTACAAACAGTAAAGAAAAAAAGAGCTGTTCTTGTCTTCATCCTGTTTCTGGTCAAGGCAGGGATAACCTGCTCAATAACTATAAAACTTCAGCCTTTATCAGGGGAGACAAAAAAAACTTATAAGACCAAGTAGAAGACAGGTTGATCAAGACCTACAGGTATTAAAAGTTTATGTTTCTGAATTAAAACAACAGTTATATTTCCTTGCTATCCTATAAAATTGGAAAGGCTTAGACTTACTCCTCATGAGATAAGAGGGAGCGATGTGTGGCTTTTGGAAGAAACCTGTTGTTTCTGTGCTAATCAAAGAAGACCTCAGAAGATAAAAAAAGATCTCCCATGTTCATGGATTGGCAATGTTAATATAGTAAAATGGCCATCTTGCCAAAAGCAATCTACAGATTCGATGCAATCCCCATCAAAATTACAACTCAATTCTTCATAGAGTTAGAAAGAGCAATTTGCAAATTTATTTGGAATTACAAAAAACCTAGGATAGCAAAAACTATTTTCAACAATAAAAGAACTTCTGGAGGAATCACCATCCCTGACCTCAAGCCATACTATAGAGCAATAGAGATTTAAAACTGTGTGGTATTGGTACAGGCAGGCAGGTAGATCAATGGAATAGAATTGAAGACTCAGAAATGAACCCACATACCTATGGTCACTTGATCTTTGACAAAGAAGCTAAAACCATCGAGTGGAAAAAAGACGGCAGTTTCAACAGCTGGTGCTGGTTGAACTGGGGTCAGCATGTAGAAGAATGCAAATCGATCCATTCTTATCTCCTTGTACAAAGCTCAAATCCAAGTGCATTAAGGACCTCAACATAGCACCAGATATGTTAAATCTAATAGAAGAGAAAGTGGGGCAGAGCCTTGAATACTTGGGCACAGGGGAAAACATTCTAAACAGAACACCAATGGCTTATGTTTTAAGAGCAACAATCGACAAATGGGACCTCATAAAATTGAAACGCTTCTGTAAAGCAGAGGACACTGTCAGTAGGACAAAATGGATTGGGTTTACATATTTACCAACCCTACATCCATTAGAGGGCTAATATGCAAAATATACAAATAACTCAAGAAGACTCCAGAGAACCAAATAACCCTATTAAAAAATGGAGTACAGAGCTAAATAGAAAATTTGCAACTGAAGAATTTCCAGTGGCTGAGAAGCACTTAAAGAAGTGATCGACATCCGTAGTCATCAGGAAAATGCAAATCAAAAGAACCCTGAGATTCCATGGCTAAGATAAAAAATGCAGGTAACAGCAGATGTCGAGGATGTGGAGAAAGAGGAACACTCCTCCATTGTTGGTGGGATTGCAGACTGGTACAAGCACTCTGGAAATCAGTCTGGAGGTTCCTGAGATAATTGGACATAGTACTACCTGAGGACTACCTCCAACATATAACAAGGGCACATGTTCTGCTATACTCATAGCAGCCTTATTTATAAAATCCATAAGGTGGAAAGAACCCAGATGCCCTTCAACAGAGGAATGGATACAGAAAATGTGGTACATCTACACAATGGAGTACTACTCAGCTATCAAAAACGACTTCACGAAATTCGCAGGCAAATGGATGGAACTAGAAAATATCATCCTGAGTCAGGTAACCCAATCACAAAAGGACACACATAGTATGCACTCACTGATAAGTGGATATTAGTCCACAATGCTAATAATACAACCCACAGAACATATGGAGAAAGAAGACCAGAGTGTGGATGCTTCAGTCCTGCAATGAGAGGGGAACAGGACGATTGTGGAAGGTAGAGGGAAAGGAGGACTGGGGAGGGGGAAAGAAAGGGGACAAAATAAGGGTGGCAGCATCAGGGTCTGGAGATGTGAGAGAGGAACAGGGGGTCAGGAAATTGAACAAAAATATGTAGCAGCGGGGATGAGGAACTGGGATAGCCACTGGAGGGTCCCAGACACCAGGGGAAAGTGAGGCTCCCAGGACCCAACTGGGATGACTTTAATGAAATGTGCAGAGAAGGGAGAGATAGAACCTATAGAGACCACCTCCAGTAGATAGGCGCCACCCCAGGTCAAGGGATAGGGACACCCGCCCATCTCAAAGTTTTTAACTCAGACACATTCCTGTCCGAAGGAAGAACAGGGACAAAAACCAAAACAAACAAACAAACAAACAAACAACAACAACAAAGAAAACAGAGACTGAAGGAAAGGCCAACCAGGGACTGTCCCACCTGGAGATCCATAATTTCTGCAGACACTGAACCCAACACTGTTGCCATGGTCAAGAGATGCTTGCTGACAGTAACCTAGTGTGGCAGGTCCTGAGGAAGTCCAGCCAGTACCTATCCAATGCAGACAGGGAACCTAGTGGGAGAGCTGGCTGAATGACTGGAGGAGAGGAAGGCAATTGCAACCCCACTAGAAGAACTGCATAGGCTGGCCTGACCACCCAGTTCTTCATCCGTGTCCACGTTTATCTGCCAGCTGCTGGGTCTTGCTGTTCTTCACTACAGATGCTTATGGTGGTTCCTAATTCCAGTCATTGGAAGGTGCATGCAGGAGGACCTGGAGTGCAAAGTCATTTTCAGTTATATAATGATCTAGAGGCCAGCCTGGGCTAAATGAGATTCTGTCTCAGGAAAAAAACAAAAACAAAAAAAAACAAAAAACCAACAACAAAAAAACCGATCTTGTCATGTTTCTCAGGCTAGCATCACATGCCTAGAGTTTCTTGCCTCAGTCTCAGGAGTTGGGAGATACATACCCAGCTGCAGTTTGTGGGTGGGTGTCTGTCTGTCTGTCTGTCTATCTATCTATCTGTCTATCTATCTATCTATCTATCTATCTATCTATCTATCTATCTATCTTAGGTACCTACCTATCCCTCCATCCATCCATCCATCCATCCATCCATCCATCCATCAATCCATCCATCCATCCATCCATCATTTTATTTTTTTCCAGACAGGGGTTCTCTATCTATATATTTTAGGTTTTTCCAGACAGGGTTTCTTTATATAATAGCCCTGGCTGTCTGGCTGTGCTGGAACTCACTCTGTAGATCAGGCTGGCTTCAAATTCACAGAGATCGGATTGAGTGCTGTGATTAAAGGTATGTGCAACCATGCCTCAGATGATAACTCCTGAGGACGGCGTTACTTCATTCAGCTGAGTCGTGGTTAGAAGACAGCATGGCGAATGGAATAAACACACACCTGCTTGAGTAGTCTGAGAATCTAGAGGCTGAGCCACAGACACCACGGTGTTAATAGCTGAGGCTTGGTGCAAAGACAGCACAGTGGCAAAAGCAATTCCTGTTGCAGCCTGGCACTCTGGGAACAACCTGGTGCGGATGCTGATTCTGTGGCATTAAGCAGCCACAGATTCCCGTGGCCATTAGCGTGTGATCATAGGCTGTGCTTGGAGTTCTCCGTCTCTGATAGTAACTGCAGACCTCTGGAGGAAAGAGTCAGGCTTCTCCATTTATTTATTTTTTTATTGTAGGGTATTACCAGTTTATGTGTGTGCCACAGCCTTGCAATGCACGCAGAGGCCAGAAGAGGGAGCTAGACTCCCTGCAACTGGGTCAAGCTACCGTGTGGGCACTGGGACTCAAACCCAGGTCTTCTGGCAGAGTGCTGCAAGTCTGCAGTCTTAGAACACTGGAGGCGTAGGCACAGGTTTTAGTTTTACCTATATTATTATTGATGGGTCAGGCTTATTTTCCTGGGAAATATTTTCAATTTTGATTATTTTAAAATTTAAATGTGTGGCTTCATATACTTTTAAGTTTGTGTGTGTAGGAAGGCACCTCATGTGTTCTGGGCTTGAGAATTAATGTCCTATCTCTATCTATCTATCTATCTATCTATCTATCTATCTATCTATCTATCTATCTATCTATCTATCTATCTATCTATCTATGTATGTATCTGTTTTCAGAGCAAAAGTGGATGGAAAGTGCCGAGAGTTCCTATGTACCTTCAAAGATGCAACTTACCCCACAGTCAGCATCCTGCTCCACAGTGGTACATGAATACATTGTTACCACCAAAGCCCTCCTTAACTCCTGATATCAGACATCCCTGTTATTTTGACAGACACATTCACAAGCATTCAGTGCAACAGTGTCTTACAGAATGAGCTTCCCTGACCTCTACTTCCTTTGTGCTCAGAGTTTAATACACTGCCTAGCAACCAGTGATCTTTTTCTTCACCTACTTGTAGTTTTGCCATTCACAATGCCATGTAGCTGTGATCTCACACTAGATAGCCCTTTAAGAGCACCATCCACTTGTGATTTTTCTTTCTAGACTGTTTGCATCATTTAACTTGAGGTAGATAGTAGTTGATACCTCATATGCAAAGGCAAGGTGCAACAGAAGCTGGAAACTTGTACTGCCATCACGTGGGGAGGATAAAGCCCAGAGGCAAGGAAGTAGAGGACATCTAGGTCAGAGACCTAATTGAGACTCAGGCAGAGTCCTTACGTGTCTGAGCAGATTAGGGGAAGACCGTGGAGTCTTTTTCGGTGTTGAGGCAGAGTCGTAGGGTCTGTTTATTGTTTTAAAAATAACTGCTGGGGAGAAGAGACTGCTGGAGTCGACTCCAGAATTGTAGCAGCCCAGGATAGACAGGATCTAGGCTCACAGCCAATGCCCCCACCCCCGGCGTGTGTATGGGGAGAACAGCAGAGGGTAGACTAGCTCAGTTTGCTAAGGGTGGAAAAGAGTATAAAAAAGTATAAAAAGAGAGAGCATGCTAGAAACTTTTAAATTGCTGACTTCAGGTTGATTCGCCAACATAAAAGATTGGCAGGAGGTGGGGGAACGTTCACATGTAAACTTGTTTATTTTACGACACGCTCCAACATTCTATACCGAAATATTTCAGCGCAAACTGAGATGCATTTTGCCACGGTCATACCCAAAGCCTAAACTTTACATCTTACTGTCCATCTGTAGGCGCCGACATCTGTACTGCATTTAAAATGTATACCTCAAAGCACATCTTCCTGGATTCACCTGAGCACGTATATTTGTTTCCATTTTCAGTTTGCTAGAAAATTTACGCGCAAGGTGAAATGCACCAATCTGTAGCATACACTTGCTGAGTTCTAAAAATGCATGTACCTGTCCACATTCTAAAATGAGAGGTCAAAAGGCATAGCTAAGTCGATTTATGGATATAGGAATCCAGAGCTGAGGTCTTTTTCAGGAAATGTGAATGTGAGGATCACCACAACACAGGTTTATTTAAGCGATGAGCTTGGATGGAAACACCTTAGGGGACAGCAGGAAAAGAAAGGGTCGGTGACTCCGGAAGCTCGGCGTTGAGAGCCTTGGGCAGGAGAAGCTAGCCAAGCTCAGAGTCCTGGAAAGCTTGGCGGCAGTAACCTTGTGGGACCGCAGAGATGACCAGATTGGCTTGTGATGGGGAAGAGCGAGAAGCGGGGAGGGAGCAAAGAACCGCTAGCAGCCAGAGAGCCACCAGCGAGGCACAAGGGGCTGACAGAGTAGCTGGGAGGGAAAGAGGGTTGAGGCGAAGTGGGCGGGGCCAGAGCCCGGAGGAAGGCCGGGCCAGACCTGGCAGAGGGGGCGAGGCTCCAGCAGCAGCATCGGAGGGGGCGGGGCCGACGGGGCCCAAGTCCAGGGAGGGAGGGGGCGTGACCAAACCGAGGGGGCGGTGCCGGACGAAGGGAAAGTCCAGAGCAAGAGTGTGAGGAATGGAGGAAAAAGGAGAGGGCGGGTCTAGGGAGGAGCTGGTGAGTTCACGGATTGGAAGGAGAGGTCAGGAACGCGCATAGTGGGCGGAACCTGCAGAGAGGAAGCGGGCGGAGCCAAGAGTAGGAGCGGGAGAGTCGAGGAGAGAGGAGCGGGCGGAGCTGGAGGTTGGAGCGGGAGGCCTGAGGAGGAGGAGCGGGCGGAGCCACCGCACTGCCGGCGGCGGCGGCGGCGGCGGCAGCGGCGGAGGAGGGGGTGTGCGCGGGTCACATGGTTGAGGAGCCCTCCCCGTCAGCTGCCGTGCCCGCTGCCGAGCACTGCCACAGGAAGCCGCTGCGCCGCGCTTGTGCCGTGCGGCCCGCAGGAGCCGCCCGCACCCGGTGCTCATGAGGCGGGCCCGCGAGCCCCACCGCCTGCAGCCCCGGGCGGCGCGGTGAGGGCCGCACCCTGCTGAGCGCCATGGAACTGAACGCGGGTAAGAGCGGGAGGGAGGCTCGGGGCGCAGGATCGCGTGTCTGTGTGTCCGTCTCGCGTGGGGCTGCTGGAATCCCGCGCTCGGGCTCCCCGCGCGCCGGCCGCCCCCCTCACATGGCCTTGCCGCACGGGCCACGTGCACGGTGTGTTTACGTTCGGCGGCGCGGGCGCCGGTTGGCTGCGCGAGCGTGTGACGCGGCATTACATAATGCGCGCTGGGCGGTGGCGGGCGGAGACACGTGAGGCCGCGCGGTGACCCACATTCCCCAGGGCTGGAGGGACACGTGGGGGCGGCGCCGCTGGGGAGCCCACAGTCAGCGCGAGTCCCCGCCCCCGGGGCCTCCGCCGTGACGTGGCCGTGGTCCCGGGTCTCCCGCTGCTGTCCACTGCGGGACCGGCTGCGCATGCGCACCCGCCCCAAGTTCGGGAGTCCGTCCCGCCGCAGTGCGCGCTGCAGCCGGCGCGTCCCGGGGTGACCCCGGCAGGGCTGACCTTGCTAGGCAGGGAGTGCGTGGGTCGTTCTCGCTCAGAGGCCTGAGGGAGTCGTGCAGCACCCTCCGGATGGACGGCGTGTACAGAGCAATCCGCCTCCAGGGGGGCTTAGCCCAGAAGTCCTTTCAAGCATGGAGGGGAGGGGCTTTTCTGCATGCAGCTCCCTGTGATCAGAACACTGGTGATTTAGGATTTAAGAACGTTACATAGAAGTTTTATTTACGTTAAAAATCTTTTAGCTTCGCACCCAAGGGTTTGAGGCAGATGGCCGCAGAAAGTTGCAGAAATGCCAAAAGAACAATAACAACAAAACCCAACTTTTTTTTTTTTTTTTGTTCTGGACCGACTTTGTCTGAACTCCAAAGAAAGATAGTACATTTCTTGCAACATGGTCATACCACCTTCCCAGCTTCTCTTTAGTCGATCCCAGTGATGGCCTTTATACCTGAAGCAAATGAAGTTTTCATTTGGAATTTTTTGAGTTCTTTGCACTCTTAAAAATCATTCTTGTTCTAACAGATGTTTTATGAATTTTTAGACCAGTGGTCAAAATAGTTTCATGATTGATTTGATTGCTTATAGTTCTTCCTAATCATTGCTGCATATAAAATATTCAGTCACCATAAATGGGGGTGAACCTTTTTTCCCTCAAAATTGAGGTAGATTCAGCCTCTTCTAACCCTGCCCTCCACATGGATTCTTCAAGCTTTGTAACTTGATAATGTAATTGGGTCAGGTGGGTTAGGTTCCTCTGATTTGAGCCTTTGGAGGACAAGATTGCTAATATTTAGTCTTGATTTTGGGAGCTCCAAAATGTGAACATTTTCTTGGGTGACTGTTGCCTGCTTCTTTCTCCTGCTGTCCCTGTTGCCCTCTGGGATGTAGGAAGTGAGTACTGTGGAAGTGGTTGGGCATTTTCCATGGTTCAAGTTGGGTTCTTTGCTTTGGACCCTGTTGTAGATTAATTCTTTGCATTCCCCCCTTCCCCCACACACACTTTGGCATATTGCTCTGCTGACTTGGGGGCAGCTAGGAACCTTTTCATGGGAAGTATATGAAATTAGTTTTCGTCCGTTATTCAGAAATGGTCACCTGATCTGAAATACATAAATTTGCAGTTAGTGAGTTTCTTCTTGATCATTTGACAATGAGTTTAGGTTACAGTTTCTGCCTTCCAGATGAAGCTGATAGCATTCCTTTTGCCTTTGTTTTGAGTGTTGTAAACGTTATCTTATTGCCAAATTCAGTGGTATCAGTTGACACTTTGAAACATAGGTCATTTATCATACTGCCCTATGACTCATGGCATGCTGTCTCTGCTTCCCGTGCTTGACTCACAGAAATCCACTCTGCATTTTTGTCACGGAAGGATCGAGATCGTGTATACTAAACTCTCCAAGTATTATAAAAGAGATGTCATTGCAGCCATTTCACAACCACAGCTTTGGCTCACATTTTGAAAATTAGGAAAATGTTCCTGTATGGTGTATTCTTAGGTTTCAGTTTGGTGGCAGAACATCAGAGGGACACACAGACAGAGGCTGCTCTTTGCAGGACAGTGGCCCTGGTCATGGGTGGAGTAGAAAGTGTTGGAGCAGTTAGTGGGGTGAGTGGGCTCAGAAGAGAGTTTGAAAATAACATCTACAGAGAAAAGCCCTGGGCCTGTATTAAAGGACAGCAAAGGACTGGGCAGAAGAGAGGTGGGTAATGAGGAGAGGGGTAGTGTCTTTCCAGTACTCTGATAGCTTGCTCCCAGCACAGAGATGGCAGAGTAGTCACCACAGTGTCTTGTTAGTAATTTCCCTGGGTCAGGCCATATGCCCCTCATGTTAAGTCATGAAAGAAGGTACTGTTGTCAGCTTCCTAAAAATGAAAGGCTATGTAAATTGAAGTTAGGTAACTTACCCAGGCAAACGGTTTAGTGAGACATGGAATCTACAAAGGCCACGTCACTGCTGTGCTGTAAGGGAATGTTGGCAGGCCCTTCTGCAAGGGGTCGCATATCAGATATCCTGCATATTAGATATTTACATTACAATTCATACAGTAGCAAAATTACAGTTATGTAGCAGCAACAAATAATGTTATGGTTGGGGGGGGTCACCACAATGTGAAGAACTATATTAAAGGGTCACAGCATTAGGAGGGTTGTAAGCCACTGACTTAGAGGATCTTTAAAGTATAGGGATCTGTTGTATGAGGTTGGAGACAATGTGTAGATCCACTCAATAAAGAAATAGGCTTGTGGCTGAGAAAAGGGTCAGGTGCCCCTGTCAGAGTCCCTGATGTCATCATTTTGCTGGTTCCCTCTCTTTTAACCCTGTTGTTAGTGAAACTGGCTTACTTTGCAGACCCAGATTAGCTCTTGTCTCCCTTCCTCTAGTGCTTTACATAGAAACCAAAATACTGCTAGTTTATCATATTAAGACCTCCTTTTTGTAATCCTACTTAAAAGTATAATCTCTCATAGGATACATCATTTAGCAGTGGATGCATTCTTTGCCCCTCTTGACCTCTGCCCTCCCTGCTCGTGGAGGGCCTCAGCCTTCTGCCCTTTCTTGGGTACCACTGCTCACAGTTCTTCACTTCATCGTTAAAGCTTTTTAGGAGGGAGACCAAACTGCTCCAGAGCCACGGACCCGCAGGCACACCTGTGAGGAGGAATTACTAATAAATGAGGCACAAAACAGGAGAGTATAGTTGTGACTTGGTAGTGAGCCTCCTTTCCAGGAGGGTAGATAATCCCAGAGGAGGAGAGAGTGGACCCCAGCCCTCAGGAGGGCACTGACTCCTGGCTTACATGAAGTCGATGCCTGGGTAAGCCCTGACTGGGAACCTGGCCCAGCTCCACTCCCCTTCCAGCTAAAAATAGAGAGGACTGCTGCCCGAGTTAATTTTAGCTCAAGGCTCTGCGAAGTGCATTCTGCTTGTTTCTGGAAGTGTTGGGATTTGCTGGATCAGGGATTTTACATTTCTTGCTTTGTCATCAGAGACTGTGTGCACAAAAAATATGATAACCTCTTTTATGTACACTTTCATTTTAAGTCTTGCAATTACTGGCAGATATTTCTGTTTTATGGGTGATGACTCAGGGTTGGTGAGGTGGAAAGAAACTTGCTTGTTCAGATCTTCTCTGTAAGAGTGATCTTGTGTACTCATTCATTGGGTGGCTGGGTGACTTTTGTATCTGGTTCTGCTGCTTGCTAGAATTCTGCCTCCTTACTCAGTGTTTTTCAGCTCCAGTTTCCTCATTTGCAAATGGGCTAATGGAACTTGGAAGGCTGAGATGTGACCTGGAGATTGAGTAATTTTATGGTTGGCTTTAGTACTGCCTGAGGACTTAAGAGTTTCACTTTTCTTTCTTCACAAGAGGAGCTGCTCAGTAAGCTTTACCTTCTAGGAAGTTTACATTTAACCCCCACTTTGCTAACCGGATTAGTAGATAGGTGTCTAGAGGAGAAAAGGACAGGAAAATCAGTATTGAAGATCTTACCAGAAGAGGCAGCTGCTTCTGGATGGGTCCCAGAGACTTCAAGGTGTTGAATACAAGCACTTGAACCTGCTAGAGACTGGAGATAGATGTGACCTGGATTGGTAACAGTCCAGGACATTTCCTTATGTTTTATTTTGGAGCTTTTGTGAAGCAAGTTTTAAAACTTACCATGGCCCAAGCAGCACTTTTGACTAGTTCTAAGTAATCTGGATTAGCTCAGATTTCTAAATTTATTTAGTGTGTGTGCTGTGTGCAGTTGTGCGGAGGTCAGAGGAAGATGCTGACTTTCCCCCATTGCTGTCCACCTACTTCCCTTGAGACAGTCTTTACTGAACATAGAGCTGCAGACCGCCTGTCCCTCACACAAGTGCCGTCACTCCATGCCATGCTGTTGCCTGCACACGCCTCATTTGCCTGGCTGGCTGGCCAACCGTCCTGAGTCATCCTCCTGTCTTGAACCCTTCCTCCCAGTCCTGAGGTCACAGTTACATAAAACCACACCTGACATTTTATGTGGGTGCTTGGCATCTTAGCCTGCCCTACCCTGACCCCAGTAAGAACTGGCCTTGGACTTGGGATCTTCCTGCCTCAGCTTCCTGACTTCTGGCATTATGCTCTAAATGTTTATTTCTCAGCAGAGGTACTCAGAAGACCTCGGGAACTTCCAGTGTTGGTCCTAGGAAGGTTTTCAAGAGCCTAGTTTTTATCTTCTCAGGTTGTGGGTATGCACTGAGTGCCTAAGGCTATATTTCTTATAGACGCAGAGTGTGAGATGCTCCACTGGGAACATACTCTTCTTGGTGTCCTACTCTGAGCAGAGACACCTGTAAACCCAGTAGCAGTTTCAGTGGACTGCACAGTTGTGTGTAGTAGACTGCAGCCTTTGTCACTGGCCAGTTAATGCCCCCTGCTTGTTTTGTTTTAGTTTTGAGGCACACTTGTCATGTGTAACTCAGGATCCCTCTGGCCTTGCCTCTCGAGTACTGGGATTTAGGGGCATGCCCTACCATGCTCAACTTGCCAGTTTGTGTTTGAATTTTCTGATTGTAGCCGTTTTTAAATTTCTGTAGACAAAGAGCTAGTGAAAGTGCCCATTTCTGAGGCCATATTCTCCAGTTTGGGCAGGGACTGGGAAGAGTAGTTTATGCTCTCGACCATCGAGCATCTTTTCAGTTTCTTACCTGGGTCACCTGCCTTAAAGGCAGGATAGCAAGAGCCACGTTTGCTGCTGCCCTCCAGACCAAGAGTTTGCAGCGATCACCTCAGCCTCTCCATGGTTTTGATGCAGTAGAACTGGGGTGGGCTTGAGAATGTACATTGCCAACAAGTTCGCAGACAGATGCTGATGCTATTGGCCCAGAATGATTGACTAGGGACCACATTACAAGAAAAGTACAAGTTGTGGGGTGCTACTGCCCTTTGGGTAGATGAGAAGCACACATCAAATAGCATGTGGGTAGTGGGCCTGACCAGGAAGAGCAGATTTACACCTCCAACCTTTACAGATGTCAGACATGGATTTAATGGGTGGCATGGGGATGGAATTTCCTACATTAATGTGTGTGCATATATGCATTTGCAATACATAATGTATGTGATTTGTTTGAGAGAGGTTCTCATGAAGCTCATCTGGCCTCAATTTGATATGTGCCTGAGGATGACCTTGAACCCCTCATCCTCTTAACTTCTCACGTAAATGGAAGTACAGGCATATGTCATCATGCCTGGCCTAGTAAATTATTGCTTTTGTCTTAAAAGTGAAGTGTAGAGGCTGGAGAGGTGGCTCAGTCATTAAGAGCATATCCTGTTTTACTTAGACGAGCAGATTTTGTTCCCAGCACTCATATTGGGCTGTTCATAACTGCCAGTAGCTCTAGCTGATCTGTGTCTTCTTCTGGACTCTGTGGGCACCCATGCGTACTTGGCATACATTCATGAACACAGACTCAGGCACATAAATGAAAAAAAGAATCTTGTGAAATGTGTGCAATTTTAACATACTAAGAAGTTCCCTAGCCAAGGAGACACTTGTCTCCTCTCCCAGAGAGCTGTGGTTGTGCCTTTCTCCTCAGAGGTTTCCAACGTGCATGTGGGTGATTAGTGTGAATATACAATAGAGCGAAGTGGCTGCAGGTCCTATGCCTTCTTTTTCTTGTCTGTAAATGAAAGTATCTGGATATGAAAGGTTGTTTGAACCTCAACTTTTTGTTGTGTAGTTTGTTTATATTGTATTATTACTATTTTATTGTGCATATAGGTGCAGATGTGTTTCTGTGTGTATACATGTTGGCATGTGCACAGGTATGCATGTATGTGGAGGTTGGAGACTGGTGTGTGGTGTGTCCCTTGATTGCTGTCTACCTTATATAGTTAAGGCAGGTAGGTCTTCTTACTGAACTGTGTGGGCTGTTCTGATTCCAGGGATTCACTGTCTCCTCCCATGCATGCACAGTGATTACAGGCAGGCCACATGTCCACCTGGCATTTGTTTTAAGGTGTGTGTGTGTGTGTGTGTGTGTGTGTGTGTGTGTGTGTGTGTGTGTGTGTACCTATGTGCTTACAGTATGCAGGGTTCCCTGTGGAGCCCAGAAGCGGGTGTTGGCTTTCCTGGAAGTGGAGTTAAAGGTGATCGTGAGCAGTCGATGTGTGCACTAGGAACTGAATTTAGGTCCTCAGCAAGAGCAGGGAAAGTGCTCTTGATGGCTAAGTATCTCTTTAGCCTTTTCTACCTGTCTTCTTCCCTGGGTTCTAGGAATCTGAATCCTGTCTGGTCCTCACATGTGGCACAAGTCTGTGTCTGCGGAGCCGCCTTCTACCTCGTACTTAATTTTTTTAAACAACTGATAACACAGATACATCTTTACAAAAATTGGACCAAAGAACTATTATCTTTTGGACATTTATTTTCTTTTTTATTAGTACTGAGGATTGAACCCAGGGTCTCATCCGTTCTAGGAAAGTGGAATTCTCTGAGCCATATCTTATCTCCTACATTTTATTGTCAAGTTAATGCTCCCACTGCACTTGAAATTCTCCAGGTCCTTATGTATACCATCATCTAGGTTGTCAGGGGTCCCCTGGCTTCCCACTTACATTTTAGTGCTTGGAATCTGTTAGTCAGTGTGGACTTCAGAAGTAGATGTTAAAGTATGTGGTGGGACATGCTTCATCCCTGTAAAGTGTGCCGAGAATTACAGCATTGCCCAGGTGCTTATGGCTAACAGAAACATAGGTGGACGCAGGCAGATGCTGGGTGCATATAGTGCAGGGGAAAGGTGACCATTGTCTCTTGTCTCTGCTGTACATTGAGGAACCATTGAGTATTTGATGATGGGGGCAGGAGAAACACAGTGGACCTTGGCAGACAAGAGGACTTATTTGGTCTGGGAAATAATTACTTATTTGGGAAAATTATATGTTTGGCCTTGGTGTTACTCTTGTAGCAGTTTATCTCTTTAAGGGACAAAATTTAAAATTATACCCTAAGAATGACTTTAAACACTGTTGCTCATTCTGAGAAGTTTACAGTTTTGCAGAGGCCAGGCCAGTTTGCATAGGGGTTGTGGAGGTTACTTCAGTGGTGTGTTTGGGGCCTAATAATAGGGTTAGTCTTTACCTTAATGTTGTTCTTGCACAGTTGTGTGTCTTCTGCCACTCTTCAACATGACCTGTAAATGTGTTAGGAGGGCACATAGTGTGTCTGCATAAAGATGAGTGTACAAGTGTAATGGTGCGCGGGTCCAAAAAGGAAGTGGGCCCCGGACTCCCTGGGGTGTCCTGTCTTCAGTGCATGTCAGAGCAGCAAGATTCAGAGACCTTGTCTGCTGTTCCAAATGAAATCCCTGTCCCCAATTAGCCTGTGTCTCAGCTGAGTGCCAGGGAAGCCAGCTCTGGAATGATGGGCAGGCTGAGGCTCGGCCAGTGAAGGCTTTGTGTGTGGCAGTTTGCTGGTGTGAACCAGGAAGGTACTCAGGTTAGAAAACGGAAAGCCGTAGGTCTGTGTGTGCTTGTGACAGACAAGCACTGAAGGTTTCCTCATGGTCAAATCAGTGGGACATAACATAAGTTTGAACTTTGTAGAAGGAATAATATGACACATGAAGAATCTCAAAAATAGTGTCAATCACTTTTTGTTTCTGAAATTAGTGACATCTCTAACAATTCAGTAAAGGAGTCTATTTACATGAGAAAGTCAGATGTGCGCATCATTCCGTATCTGTCTACTCGCACTGCTTTCTAGGAGGTGTGATTGCCTACATCAGTTCCTCCAGCTCTGCCTCCAGCCCTGCCTCCTGTCACAGCGAGGGCTCTGAGAACAGTTTCCAGTCCTCGTCCTCGTCCGTTCCGTCTTCTCCAAACAGCTCCAACTGTGATGCCAATGGCAACCCCAAGAACACAGATGTCTCTAGCATCGACGGTGTTCTCAAGAGCGACCGCACAGACTGTCCTGTGAAAACAGGCAAACCTGGTGTCCCTGGCATGACCAAGAGTCACAGCGGAATGACAAGTAAGTCCATTAGTACTACACCGTTGTCACTAATGCAATGACAAGTAAGTCCCTTAGTACTACACCGTTGTCACTAATGCAGGTAGTCTTTATGTCCCAGGCTTGTTACGTGGTGCCACACTACTCTATTCCCTCTCTGGTAACCACGGTCAGTGATGAGACAAAATATCAGTGATGCTTTTAGAAGTTTCTGTTGGGTGCTGGCTGTTATGTGGTCCTATGGTTTGTCTTAGCTAGGGTTTTAATGCTGTGAACAGACACCATGACCAAGTCAAGTCTTAAAAAAAAACATTTAGGGGTTGGGGATTTAGCTCAGTGGTAGAGCGCTTGCCTAGCAAGCACAGGCCCTGGGTTCGGTCCCCAGCTCCAAAAAAAAAAAAAAACAAACATTTAATTGGGACTGGCTTACTGATCAGAGGTTCAGTCCGGTATCATCAAGGCGGAACATGGCAGCATCCAGGCAGGCATGGTACAGGAAGAACTGAGAGTTCTACATCTTCTTCTGAAGGCTGCTGCACAGTACCGACTTCCGGGCCGTTAGGACTAGGGTAGCTGGGCTTGGGAACATTTGGGATTAGGAGACCCAAGCGGGATTGCACTGATAAGTGAGGCAGCTTCCCTGAGCGATGCGGGTGGAACAGGTCTAGTAGGTCAGGCAGCGGAGGCATGGAGCTTGCCTGTCTCTTGCTGATTGGAAGGAGCGCAGCTCAAGACCTTGGCACCTTTAATTTTTTTCTTACTGATGCTGGGGTTCGAGCTCAGGCCTCATGCTCACTAGGCGGGCACTCTACTAATTATGTCCCCAGTCTTCTTTACATTTTCTTTTTTTGAAGAGATTTTACTTACTTACTTGCTTTTTAAATTTATGTGTATGTATGTGAGCCTGGAAATATATGTGCACCATGTGTGTTGTGTTCTTGGAGACCTGATGATGCAGGACTGAGTTTTGTGTTGTTAGCTAACACGTGGGTGCTGGGAGCGGAGCCCTGGACTCTGAAAGTATTCTTAGTCATTGAGCCATCTCTTCAGCCACCATCACCCCTGCATTTTCTATTGGTTCATTTCTCTGTTTAATTCTTAATTTTCTTTATCTAAAATTGTTTTTTAATTCTTGTTGCGTGTCTGGCATAAGGTAACTACAGAATGATAAAATTTCCACAGATGCTTAAAATTGTGAAAAAAGAAAAGGCCAGCTCTTGCTGGGGCTGCAGTTTGGTGCACTTGTCCTCATGTGGGCAAGGGCCTCTGTGGGGGCGGGGGGAGAAAGGAGGACTGGTTTTCCTTTGTTAATTTAGTAGAGATTCTTTTCTTCTAGCCTACAAAGGTATTGTTTCAAAGCACTTGCAAATCGAATGAGATAAAATATCCAGTTGGAAAAAGTGTTTGAGCGACTCCTCCAGCTTTTTATTTTCTGTCTGTTTGTGCCCTAGAATTTAGTGGCATGGTTCTGCTATGTAAAGTCTGTGGGGATGTGGCCTCAGGATTCCACTATGGAGTTCATGCTTGTGAAGGCTGTAAGGTAAAGAAAGCTTTTATTTCTTACTAATAATCTGATTCTGGGAGTAAAGAAAGTGGGTTAGGTTTGCGAATGTCCAGTTTATTTAGAAGGGAGGGGGTGGGAATCTGTTCCTCTTCAGCTTTAAGAGTCTCGTAAAAGTAAATTGTTGTCTCAGGTTAGTCACTCAGTATGGAGCAGTCAGTTCTGGCCCATTCACTCTCCAGTCAGGTACGGGCCTTGATGGGCAGGAAACAGGGACAAGCCGGACAGATAGGGCAGTGTACTGCCTTGCTGGAGCAGTTCTTTTTTTTTTTTTTTTCCTTTTGAGGCAGAATCTGAGGTATTCTAGGGCTGGCCCAGAACTTGCTTGTACAGCAGTGGAGGATGACCTATTGCTTGCTGAGTATGAGGCACTGCACATATAAACCAACATTTGAGTTAGGTTTTAGTCTGTTTGTTTAAGCAGAGCATACCACAGGTGGAGTAGTTTGAAAGTTAATTTGCTTCAGAAGTTTGGAGACTAGGCGCTGCATCTTGGGAGCCTTTCTGTTGGAATATGGAAGGCATTGAATAGAAACACCGTGCTCATGTGGAAGAATGTGAGTTTGAGTGTGTATAGCTCACTTTGTTTTGTTTTGTGTAAGGCAGGATTTTTCTATGTAGCCAGGCTGGCTTCAAGCTCAGAGATCTCTACCTGCCTCTTCTGGAATTAAAGGCACCACCATGCCTGGCTCCTGTAGTAGTCATAACAAACTCATTTTCATATTAACATTAGCCAATTCAAGAAAGCATATGACCCATACAACACTGTATGTTGGGTGTTGGTTTCTAGAACATGATCTTTGGGGAACATAGACCATATCAGATCTTATCCTGTTAGGTGCTGTGGACAGGTAATAACTGCTAAGTTTTTACTTAAATGTACTGTGCTGAGAAATAGTGCTTGAGGCAAGAGGATTGTAGGCCAGCCTGAGCTACTTAGCAAGATCTTATCTTAAACACAGCACAAGCAAACAAATAACAGCAACAAACATAGAGCACAAGTGAGTCAGGTCGTTAAATAGAACGCCAGGAAAGAGTTGGTTCTGCAGCCGGAATCTTAGGTAGCCTCTTTGACGTGGCCCTGCCTCCTCACCTACTTCCAGGAATCTCTCTTAAATTTGCCCAACTCTTTTTCCTGTTTCCAAAAAGTTTAACAAGATCACCATGTGTTCTTGCTGTTTTCTTGCTGTAGGCTAGAGTAGGAATCCAGTTTGCCAGGATGTGGCAGGGTGAATAAGATAAGAAAGAGCAAGTCTTTTCTGGGCCAGTTCTGAATGAGTTGTATAGTATATATTATATATTAAAGTGAAGTATTTCAAAGTGAGATTCATGTTCAGTTTACAGCTAGAAAATAAAACAATTTGAATGAAATGTATTATATATTCTCTTTTAAAAAAGTATCTTACTTTTTTATGTGTGTTCCTGTTTTACCTGAATGTATGTCTGTGCACCACTTGAGTGCCTGGTGCCCGTGGAGGCTAGAACAAGAGCTGCAATGGTTGTAAGCTGCTGTGTGGGTGCCGGAAGAGCAGCTGGCGCGTCTAGCCACTGAGCCCTCCCCACCGCTGTAGATAAATACAAATAACTGATCAGTATCTTGTACAGATGAATATAAATAATTGATCAGTATCTTGGTGGTGTATGTTTGAGACAGAGTCTTGTGATGTACTCCAGGCTGGCTTAGATCAAAATCTGCCTCAAATTCCCAAGTTACTGTGATACAGGTGTGTATCATCAAATCATGCTAAATGCATACTTTTTGGGGCAGTGCCCTGCTGGGAGTGAAACCCAAGGTCTAACACAGGCTAGGCAAATGCTTTACCCCTGATCTACTTCGTAGACTACAGTACCTTCTTTTTATTAGTTTGTTTTGTTTGTTTTTGAGGCAGGGTTTCTTTGGGTAGCACTGGCTCTCCTGGAGCTCGTTCTATAGACCAGGCTGGCAGAACACACAGAGATTCACCTTCGTCTGTCTCCAGAGTGCTGGGATTCAAGGCATATCCCACCATCACCGTGCCCTTAGTACTCTTAAAAATGCATTTTTCTTAGCTCTTGCATAAATCGAACCAAGTGTATAGTATCAAAGTAGTAAAATGCAAAAGTGTTATATCTGGTCAATATTTAGTTAAGATGTATCATGTGTAGTCAGTTATAATATTAAGGGGATATGCAATTCAAAGTGATTTTGTAGTTGTTTTTATTGAGTTTTCTGTTTTTCTTGGGGACATTGAGCTAGGAGTAGATGAAGACCTGGCTTAGAACATGTGCTAATGGTTTATGAAGTCAAGATAGTTGTTCATGGTCATCAGTCTGGGAACCCTCTTTCCCTAGATCATTACTTGGATGTGGGCATGTGCTATAACACATGCTGCTGACTTTTGACCAGGGACGTCTAGTATGTGTGTCTAGATTCTGTTGGTGTCAGCAGAGAATGTTCCAGAAATGACCAAGCTCTGCTATTGTAACATAAGGTTCTAGTGATAGAATTCAGCTATCAAACTGTCAGCTTTTATGTTTCAAAAGTTTTGAAAGCTGGATATGGTGGCATGTGATTGTCATCCCAGCACTTGGGAGGTAGAGGTATGAGGATCAGTAGTTCAAGGTCACCTTGGGCTAATTAATTAAAATCCATTCCCCGTGCCCCCCTGGACCCCCCCCCCCCAAAAAAAAAAAAAAAAAAAAGGAAGTTTTTTGAGCCTTGCTTTCAAGGTAAAGCTTGAGGCTGCCGCTGAGGTCTAGCAGCAGGAGTGCTTACATAAACGGTGCTTTGGACCAGCACAAAGAACCTTCCGCTGGAAGAGGAGTTTTGTTTGTTTGCTAAGTGCAGTACCTACTGATTGGGACCAGTGAGGATCCAGTTGCCTTCTTGGTCAGGACTCTGTTTCTTTGATGTAGGTCTAGCTCCACATGTTAGCGTATGTGCTATGGGAATGTACTGGTCAGGACTTGATGCGGCTGTTTTACGTGGACGGATCCATCTTCCTTTACTCTAGGGCTTCTTCAGGAGGAGCATTCAGCAGAACATCCAGTACAAGAAGTGCCTGAAGAACGAGAACTGCTCCATCATGAGGATGAACAGGAACCGGTGCCAGCAGTGCCGCTTCAAGAAGTGTCTGTCCGTGGGAATGTCGCGGGATGGTAAGCGCCTGCCAGGGAGAGTGTGCAAAGCGAGGTTGATCACTGATCGTCAGCAGGTACCAGGGCTCCTCAGGGTGGTTAGTCCAGATTCAGAGAGCACATTGTGACCTCCTCTGGACTTAACTCATTATGGCGGAATGAGCACTGTCATCTCAGAGGCAGCCATTGGTATGGTTGCCCTTTATGTTGCTTTTTGTAAATTGACTCACATTTTTTCCTAAATGATTTTTTTTTTTCCGAGACAAGGTTTTTCTGTGTAGCCCTGGCTGTCCTGCAACTAACTTCGTAGACTAGGCTGGCCTCTAACTTAGAGATCTGCCTGCTTCTGTCTTCTAGTGCTGGGATTAAAAGGTGTGTGCCACCATTTACTGCTTCTCCTAAATGATTTTAAGTTTTCTT
This sequence comes from Rattus rattus, assembly GCF_011064425.1. NCBI lineage: Eukaryota > Metazoa > Chordata > Mammalia > Rodentia > Muridae > Rattus > Rattus rattus. The sequence goes on along the minus strand of NC_046165.1, from coordinate 87,277,740 downwards.
TTTCTGGGGATGAATGGCAGGATTTACTTGCTGCAGAAAGATAGCTCAGTGAATAAAAGCACACACTACTCTCGAAGAGAATTCAGATTCAGTTCCCAGTATTTACAGGGTGGCTCACAAGTGCCTGTAACTCCATACCAGGTGTCTTAGTTAGGGTTTTAGTGCTGTGAACAGACCATGATCAATGCAAAGTTTTAGGGAGCATGGCAGCATCCAGGCAGGCATGGTGCAGGAGGAGCTGAGTTCTACATCTTCACCCAAAGGAAGCCAGGAACAGACTGAGTGTCCTCAGGCAGCTAGGCGGAGGGTCTCCAACCTGTCCCACCCCCACAGTGACACACTTCCTCCAACAAGGCCACACCTTCTAAGAGTGACACTCCTTGGGTCAAGCATATGCAAGCCATCCCACCAGGGGATCCTGATGCTTTCTTCTGTTATCTGTGGCACAGTATGTGCAATATATATGCATACACACATGCAGGCAGAACATCGATACACATAAAAATTATATATATATTATTTATTATGTACTGTATTATCATCACCTTGGGTCAGGTACTTTTACTTACTGAGCTGTCTTCTCATCGGTCTTAGTTTTTTTTAAACATTTTTTTTTGAGGTGGAGTCTCCCTGGGTAGTCCTGGTTGGCCTGGAGCTCACAGAGATTGTCCAGAGTGCTGTGTGGCTTGCCCGGCTTTAGTGCGGTGCTGGTATGCTTTCTCTTGCAGGTCTTATATTTCCATGTTGCTTAGATTTTTGCTTAAGTAAAATCATGTTTTTCTTAGTTTTGTTTTGGAAAGTTTTCTCTTCTTTCCCATATCCTTTACTGGATCTATACGCAAAGTTAGAAAAACTTAGGCTGAGGACATGTAGATACTCTGTACTTGTATGACAAGAAGCCGTGGGTCTCAGAGCAGTTTTGTGTCATTTATTAGGATATAGAGGCTAACCAGCTTTCTCTTCATAGCTGTTCGATTTGGCCGGATTCCCAAGCGTGAAAAACAGAGAATGCTAATTGAGATGCAAAGTGCGATGAAGACCATGATGAGCACCCAGTTCGGCGGTCACCTGCAGAGTGACACCTTAGCAGAGCCGCATGAGCAGTCAGTACCACCGGCTCAGGAGCAGCTGCGGCCCAAGCCCCAGCTGGAGCAGGAAAACATCAGAAGCACCCCTCCTCCTTCTGATTTTGCAAAGGAGGAAGTGATTGGCATGGTGACCAGAGCCCACAAGGATACCTTTCTGTATAATCAGGAACATCGAGAAAACTCATCTGAGAGCATGCCACCCCATAGAGAACGGATTCCCAGGAACGTGGAGCAATATAATTTAAATCATGACCATCGTGGCGGTGGGCTTCACAGCCACTTCCCCTGTAGTGAGAGCCAGCAGCATCTCAGTGGACAGTACAAAGGGAGGAACATGATGCACTACCCAAACGGGCATACCGTTTGTATTGCGAATGGACACTGTGTGAACTTCTCCAGTGCTTACCCTCAAAGAGTCTGTGATAGGATTCCAGTAGGTGGATGTTCTCAGACTGAGAGCAGGAATAGCTACCTGTGCAGCACTGGAGGGAGGATGCATCTGGTACAGTGAAATCGATTCTTTGCTCACCTTGTATCAAGGAAAGCTTGGAAGGTTTTCTTTTGGGGGGCTGCTGAGTTGGGAGGTGGGTCAGAAAGTCCAAGAGATTTCTAGAAGCCTCTTTGTGTAGTGTTTGTAGTGAAATGTTAATAAGCAGTACATGAGGAGTAACTCAATTTCACTCAACAGTAGGTACAAGCTTGTGCTTTAATTGCTACTGTGGGGTTAGGATTTGTATAAAATATGATTGACACAGAACTGATCCTATAATTCCTGGAAGTGTCTTTGGAAATTTAGGTGTTATGATAGTTTAGTATTTCATTAGCTATGGGATCTTTCTCCAAAGGGTTGGTTTACCTTCTTTGATTTCTTTTTGTTGCTTTTGTGGGGACAGTCTTGGGATATTGCCCGGGCTGGCTTTGAGCTCCTGAGTTTAAGTGATCCTGTGGATCATTGGACTTCAGGGTACATCACTGCTAAGCAGAGAGGTTTTACTAGTCATGTGGAATAGAAAGAGCTTTGGTGATAGATATTTTATAATTTGAGAATGAAGAAATAAATACATAAATAATTTTTTTTCCAGATAGGGTTTCTTTGTGTAGCTCTTGCTGTCCTGGAACTCAGTCTAGACAAGGCTGGCCTTGAACTTGGAAATCTGCCTGCTTCTGCCTCCAGAGTTCTGGGAAGGAATAATTTAGTAGACTAATTTCTAAGATTTTATCCTGAGATCAGTTAATATTCATATCAAATTCGTTTCATCATGATCAACATTCTACACAAAAATACAGTGTGTATGGTCAGCCAGAATTTCATCAGAACAAAAGTGTCCATGTCATTTCCAGTTTAAACCATGAGGTCTTTTGGTGTAGTGCTTGCTTTCAGCTGCCAGGTAATTAAAGTTATCTTTTTCCTTAATCGTAAAAACAGTTGATTCTACTACAGTCTTCATGTTCTCTTCCCAGTGTCTGAGGTCTGAGGGTGGCCTCCGGGTGCTTCAGGTGCAAGGACTCTCCCTCCCTCAGGCTTTTTAGGCGCTGGTTTCATAGCAGTCTCCAGGCTTAGGGCTCCTCTCCGTCCTCTGTTCCTATGGGTTTAAGGGAAGTTTAAGGGCTAGTTCTACTGATAGACCATGTTCCATATCTTTATAGCAGTCCTGCAGCTTCCCTGCCTTCCTCGCTCATGTTTAGAAGGTGTGCCTCATATCCACAGTCAGTTTCCTAGCTGCACGGCTGGAGGTCCCTAAGTCTCAGCATTATTAACAAGAGAAAGGATCAGGGACCCCCCCCCCCCAGTAATTTATTTTCACTTACTTTATACCCTGACCACAGCTCCATTCCCTTCTCTCCTCCCAGTTCTGCCCCTACAAGCTCCTCCTCCTGTCATCCTCCCCCTTTTCAGAGAAGGGGAGCCCACCTTGGGTACCACCCCACCCTGTGACATCTAGTGAGCCTCTTTTTTTTTGGTTCTTTTTTTCGGAGCTGGGGACCGAACCCAGGGCCTTGCGCTTCCTAGGCAAGCGCTCTACCACTGAGCTAAATCCCCAACCCCAGGAGTGAGCCTCTTAAATCGAGGTACCTTACACTACCTTTCTTCTTGAACTTGAAGTATTTTTGTTTACTGAGAATAAATAAGCTCTGAAATCAGAAGTAAATAGAGGTTTGTAACCTCACTGTGTTTGGATAAGGCACTGAGTCTTCCAGAGGATCATGTACTCAACTAAGAGAAGGTAATTATGGACTGCGCTGTAACTTTTGTAGAGGAGCTCTTTCTTAACTTGTGCTAAAAGACTCTGGATTTCATCTACTAGCAGAAAAGGCAAGGATTATATGGGTATAATTGACCATAATAGCCAGGGTGAGAAGTAAATCTGTCTTCACAATTCAAGGCACTGCACATGTGTGTGAGGTGGCAGCTGTTGCCCGTGCAAGAGGTTTTCCACGCTCTTGTTTATGCAGTGTTTTCCTGGGTTACCTCCTACAGTGGGGTCCATAGCTGTTTAAATTAGGTTGCCATGAGGCTTTTAAAAGCACATTTGAGACAGGGTCATGTAGTCATGCCTGGCCTGGAACTCATAGAGATCTGCCTGTCTCTGCCTCCTAGTATTGGGATTAAAGCTTTACAAGGCTTTTTAAGTGTACAGGATAAGTGACTTCTATTTATTTTTAATTTTATTATTATTGCTTTTTGTTTTGAGAGAGGTTCTTATTACACACTTCTGGTTGGCCTTAAACTAAATGTGTGTACCAGTTGGTCTTGAACTCAGAGATCCTCATGCCTTTTCCTCCTTTGTGCTGAGAGTAAACTCATGTGCCATCACATCTGGCTGTTCTACTTTTAACTACGTGTATGTGTGAGTAGTGTGGGTATGTGCACTGTGTGACGGTGCTCAAGGAGGCCCCAGGATGAGCCCCTGCTGTGTGTGCTGGGAACTGAGCCGCAAGAGCACTTTACTACTGCTAGACCCTCTCTCCAGCCTGAATATGTGATTTGTAAAGCCTCCATTTTAAAGTATTTACCCACCTTTCATTGCCTAGAACTCACACATTTTCTTACGTACATTGAAGATGTGTAACTGTATTTACTGTGGTGAGAATTCCTGTGTTGAGGAGAGATGCATTCAGAGAAACGGTTAATGGAAGACCTTGATTGAGTTAGAAGTCACTTCATGTTGTGGTTTCTCACGATTAAACTGAAACTTGGAATTCTATTTAAGAGTTTTTCTATTTCCTGTAAATTAGGTTTGTCCTATGAGCAAGTCTCCATATGTGGATCCTCAGAAATCTGGACATGAAATCTGGGAAGAATTTTCAATGAGTTTTACCCCAGCAGTAAAAGAGGTGGTGGAATTTGCAAAACGTATTCCTGGTTTCCGAGATCTGTCTCAGCATGATCAGGTCAACCTGTTAAAAGCTGGGACTTTTGAGGTAAGTTTCATTTATCCTGACTGTTGATGCAAAGCCATGCATTTAATTCTTCTTTCTTTTCTAAATAAATGTTGATAGTTCAGAGTCTCAAACTAACAAAACAGTAACTATCACAGGGTTCCAAGAAGGGAGGGACAGGTACATTGAGCTACGTGGGACTGGAGTATTGAACTCTGACCCCAGTGAGTTACAGGTTCTGCTGGTAGTTTCAGGTGTAGACATACTGGTTTTTTGCTTAAGACACTCAGAAGCTGAGTCTACTGTTTTCTCTATTGAGTACAGAATAAAGAAGGAGAGTGGGTTGTGTGTGGCATGGTGGCGCATGCCTTTAGGCCCAGCCTTTATGAGGTAGAGATAGGTGAGTCTCCGAGTTCGAGGCAAGCCTGGGCTGCATAGTGAGAAACAAAAGTGATACCCCAAAAACCCAAGAAAGGAGATTGCCTTATGGTTTCTACTTTTACAAGTATATAGAATATTTAAGGACTCAGTAGAGTGTGCTGCCCTTTCTTGGGATTCTTGGCTGCTTGTCCTCAGTCACTGCTTTTGATATAGGGTCTTGAGTAGTCCAGATTGCCTCAAATTCCCTCTCTCTTGTCTCGCTCCCAGTTGATGAGTTTGAGGTGTGCCACTGTGTCCTCCTGAGTTCGGGATGTGCCGCTGTGTGGTTCTCCTGCCACTGCCTTTTCACTCTCCACTCCAGCTTCTCTTGTAGACATGCTTCATTCCTGTGCTTGGACAGCCATAGCTGCCCCTCCTGTAGGTGGGCTGGCCAACTGCTGCCTCCCAGTGGTGACTTAGAGGTCGCTTACACATAGCTCTGAAATTTGAGGGGTCAATAAGAGTTGAACATCTAGTGGGCCAGACCTTTAAACTCTGAGTGGAAAGAATGTAATCTTTAAGTCCAGGACTTGTGTTGGAATCCTAGGTGTGATATACTAGTCACCTCTGGGCAAGAATTACTTCTCCAAAACAAGTGGACTGCATCACCTACTGACTTGAAACCCTCTGACTTGAAAACCTGCTTCATTGGGTTCCTTTAAACTGAAAGGCCCAGTGTTGCTGGTTACTCTAGGGATGGTTTATTATCAAAATGGTGCTTTTTCTGTTCCAGTCTAGATAGTCCAGGCAGCAGAGGCTAAGACAAGGCTTCTGTGGAAGTTGGGTAAGGAAAGAGGAAATGAGACCCAGGAGAGTGAGCAAAGACTAGAGGTTGCTCCAGCCAGGCACAGTCTGTGAAGGCCAGCACTTAACACCAAGGGTACCTGATAGTTGAAATTTGTGCAACTCATCAGGGTCTAACATATGTTTGGTCCCTTATCACACTGCTCAGAGTTTAAAGGTCTGGCCCACTATTCAACTCTTACTGTCCCCTCAGATTTCAGAGCTTTGTGTAAGCGACCTCTTAAGTCACCACGGGGAGGCAGCAGTTGGCCAGCCCACCTACAGGAGGGGCAGCCATGGCTGTCCAAGCACAAACAGAGCATGTCTACAAGAGAAGCTGGAGTGGAGAGTGAAAAAGCAGTGGCAGGAGAACAGCGACTTCAAATTAGCACCATTAGCAGAGGAGATTCGCTTCCCTTTGGGTGGTCTGGGCAGTCCACTTTTACTTGGGCATTGTAGAAGAATGGTTTTGCTCAGTGTAAGAGAGGCATACAGACTGCATTGATGTCACAGAGAAATATGGATGCGTGTGCAGTCCTGTGATACGATCAGTCAACACTGATGTGGCCTGAGCAGCAGTCACGTGCTGCAATGGCGGAAATAGAACTTGTCTTACACCACAGACACCCGAAGCATGCTTCAGACCCTGGACAGTTTCATAAATGCCTTTGGCTAGCCTCATTTTTTCCCCTAATAATTTTTTTTATTCACTTAATATCCTGCTCACAGCATCCCCCCTCTTCCCAGCCCCTCCCTAACAAATCTGTCTCCCCATTGACCGGAAGGGGAATCCCTCTTGCATATTACCCCCTAAGACAACTAGTTCCAGCAGAACTAAGCACATCCTCTCACAGTGAACCCAACCAGGCAGTTCAGGTAGGGGGAAGGGAATCCAATGGCAGGGAATAGAGACCAAGACAGCCCCACTGTACTTGTTAGGTGCACATCTACTACATGTGTGTAAGGGGCCTCGGTCCAGTCCAAGCATGCTCTTTGGTTGGTGGTTCAGTCTCGGTGAGCCTCCATGAACCCAGGTTGACTCTGTAGGTTTTCTTGTGGTACCCTTAACCCCTCAAGCTCCCTTGTCCTTCCCCCTACTCTTCCACCAGCCTCCCTGAACCGTGCCTTATGTTTGCTGTGGTCTCTGCATTTGCCTCCATCTGCTGCTGGACGAAGGCTCTCAGGAGACAGTTATGCTAGGTTCTTCTCTGCGACTGTAGCAGAGTTCATTAATAGTGTCAGGGGTTGGCTCCTTCAAATGGATCAGTCTCAAGTTGGGGTGGTCATTAAGTTAACTGTTCCTTCAGTCTCTGCTCCATTGTACATTTTATGTGGCAGACAAATTTTGGGTTGAAGGTTTTATGGGTAGATTCATGTCCCCCTCCCTCCTCTGGAAGTCTTGCCTGGCTACAGGAGGTGGTCACTTCAGTCTCTGTATTCCCCACTGGTAGGAGTCTCAGCTAGGGTCACCCCCATAGACTCTCTGAACCTTCTTCCCCATCCAGGCATCCAGCTAGTCATCAGAGATGCCCCCCAGTGATTTCCATTCTCATTCCCAGCCCTCTCCTGTCACTCCTCTCTGCACACCTGAATGCTATCCCCATTCCCCTTCTCACCCCTTCTCCTCAGTTCCTTCTCCATCCACCTCTGATGACTATTCAGTTTCCCCTTCGGACTGAGATTCATGCGTTCTCCCTTCAGCCTTCCGTATTACTTAGTTTCTTTGGATCTGTGCATTGTAGCATCATTATCCTGCACTCTATGGCTAATGTCCACTCCTAAGTGAATGCATACTATACATATCTTTCTGTAGGCCACATTTTTAAACTCAGTGATGTCATTGCTCACTTTAATTTTATACTTGAATTTCTGAATCTTTGTTTATAGGATTTAAGAGTCTTCAGCATCTTGGCATCGCAGATTAGATTGTCTTTTGATGTTGGGATTTATTTTGCTTTCGTGGAGAATTTGCTGCCTTAAAGTGGTTCTAGATATAAATTCAGTTTTCTATGAAATGACTTTTGTATGAAGGATGTTTCTTAACTGACTTCAATAGTTACATCATAGTTTTCTCATTGAACTTCCTCTAATACATCTAAACTTTCTGTCTCTCAGGTTTTAATGGTGCGATTTGCTTCGTTATTTGATGCAAAGGAGCGGACTGTCACCTTCCTGAGTGGTAAGAAGTACAGTGTGGATGACCTGCACTCCATGGGAGCAGGAGATCTGCTCAGCTCTATGTTTGAGTTCAGCGAGAAGCTGAATGGCCTCCAGCTCAGCGACGAGGAAATGAGCTTGTTCACAGCTGTTGTTCTGGTGTCTGCAGGTAAGCAAGCAGGCCGCCCTAAACCTGGCCATGCCGACTGACCGTTTCATCCTTCTGTTCTTCACATTCCAAATTCTGCTAGAGAAAGGGGCTGGCCCATATGAACCTAGTGTGGGATTACTTACTCTTTGAGTAAGTGTCTTAGTCCATACATGGTGTTTCCTCCTGAGTCACATGATGTATTTAGCCCGCTTTCTTGTATTTAGGTTGTAGCAACTTTCTCTGAAGGTCTCTCATTCAGATAGTAGCCATCATGGTGCAGGTTTCTCCTCTCAGTGGTTACATTCATTGTATGGCAATCAGTAAGTAGCCCTTTCAAGAGGAGGGGACAATAAGAGGTGTGAATAGGGAATCTACTGTGCATGGAGTGGAAACGTAGTTTGCATGTGGTAAAGATATATTTCTGCACTATATTGTTTTATCTTGCCAGTTAGAAGCAGTTGAAGTTAGCATCAAATTTAAAGAAATGGGAAACTGGGTTGGGAAGCTGGCTCAACAGTTAAGAGTAATGGCTGAGTTTTCCAGAGAACTAGGGTTTGATTCCTAGCAGCCACATAGTGGCTCATAACCATCCTCCAGTCCCAGAGGATCCTACTTGGCATCAGGCATGCACGTGGTGCAGGGACATACTTGTAAGCAAAACACCCAAACATGTTAGAAAAAAAGAAAATCAGAACCTCTGAACTTACATGAATGAAATTCCAACTCACTAAAGAATTACCAAGTGTGAGATTTATGTAGAATCTCCCATTGAGAATTTTCCTTTTTTGTGATTCGACACAGGGTTTGCCTGTAGCTGTAGCTGCCCTGGAAGCACCTCAGAAGGCCAGGCCAGCTTTGAACTCTGAGATCTGCCTGCCTCTGCCTCCCAAGGTTAAAGGCGTGATGCGCACAGTGCCTGGCTGGGGTTTTTTTTCCCCCAAGGCAAGGCTTCTCTTTGTAGCCTTGGCAGTCTTGGAACTTGCTCTGTAGACTGGGCTGGCCTCAGGAGATCCCGATGCCTCTGCCTCAGGGGCTGGGATTAAAGGCGTGTATCCCTGGCTCGTTTTTTATTGTTATTGATGTTACTTTAGCTGAGAATGTTTACAGTTTATGTATGTTGCAGTGTATAAAACCCTATTTTAAATTTGGTAGTGGTCAGTGAGTAAGGAATCGTTTATTGCTAACATGTCTTCTCTTCATATTTCTCTTTTCTCTACTTCCCATTAGATCGATCTGGAATTGAAAATGTCAACTCAGTGGAGGCTCTGCAGGAAACACTCATCCGTGCACTAAGGACCTTAATAATGAAAAACCATCCAAATGAGGCCTCCATTTTTACAAAATTACTTCTAAAGTTGCCAGATCTTCGATCTTTAAACAACATGCACTCTGAGGAACTCTTGGCCTTTAAAGTTCATCCTTAAGGCCTTTGAACATGAACTGATGCTAATGTACATTTTATGCGGAGATGTTTATTTATATGTGTATACCATATTGTGAAAATAGAAAAGGACTTAGCGCCAGGTCCTGGGCTGTCTGTAGTCAGTCACCAGTAGCTGTTCAGATGAGAACTCATTGTCTTGTTAGACATTGGCCCACCCTCCCTGTAGACCAACCAGCTGTGTTGCACTTAGACTGGAGAAGTTACACTGAATTATAATCACACTGAATGTTAGACTTTTTCATCTGCCAAAGCCAAAATACCATTTGATCTCCCCGTGGTATAAATCTAGCGCACATTGCAGATATAGGAGGACTTAGACATTAACCCTTTGTGCTAGGAATTCGATTGTACCACAAGACTGAAATGTGGTAAAGGAGACTGAGAGCCAAGAGGTTTGCTCTGCCACTGTCAAAGTACATGGTCCTGGCAGTCCCTGGGTTGTGGGAAATGATAATTGATAGTGTCCCCAATGTCCTGCCTCACAGAGATACTGAAAAAATGTCCATAAAGCGTCTTTACCTCTTGGGAGATAGGCACTATGTAAATAAGGTGAAGTTTTTATTATAATTGCTTATAATAATATTCTTGTCTTATTTCTAAGCATTTCTGGGAAACTTTGACAGTCCACACCAATTTATTCAGGGTTCCTGCTCAAGTGGGGTTCCCTACTGATAAACACATATTCCAGGTTTATGGACACCTCAGATAGTATGTGTACATAGTGTGTATGTGAATATAATTATATATAAAATCTTACTTCACAATATTTTAAACTGTGAAGAACTTTATCATACAATAAACTTAAACAAGAGGTGTCAAGGACCCAAATTAGGTGCATTTTACCTGTTGCTGCTGATGTATAACCATTGCTTTACGATGTTTAGATGGTAGAATACTGAAGTTAATTCTCATTTTTTTGTTTAAGCAACATTTAATGTAAAAGTGTGATGAGCAGTCAAATCCAGATCAGAAAAAACATGGATTTTAGAATACATCTTTGATACAATCTGCAGTTGAAGGTAATAGATGTTTCAGTGTTTCAGATTTCTACCTTGCGCTATTAATAGAGGTGGTGTTGCTGCCTCTTACCTGCTGCAGGTGGATGGCAGATTTGGATTCTGTGTGGAGGATGTTTTGTTTGGGAAAACTTTGTGACCTATTGGCATGTCTGTGCCAAGTCCACTTTTCTTTCTTTCCCTAAATAACACTACAGGGATTTTGTCAATTTAGATTTAATATAATTGAAAAACCTTTAATAAGTGACCTACCTACAGGCTTAGAGATCGTGGTAGGAGAGGTAGCCAAAGTTAAAGATTCGTGAACAACACCCCTGTTCCCCCCAGAGCTGTAATTCATTGTATTTTGGGGGCAAAATTATTTTCTGTGTAATGCTAGATTATGTGAAATTGTAAAGACATTAAGAACATGCTTTACTATTTAAAGCATGCCTATTACTTTTATGACATGTAAGCAGAATGCCTTATTTTGTAGTTCTAACTTGTTGCTACAGGATTTGAACTTCTGTGGTACAGTTAAGAGAGCTTGAAAAAGATAAACCCCTGTTGTCGAAGAAGAAAGCTGATGGTGCGTCTGTTATGCAGTAGGGACCATAACTGCTGTTTACATTCAGTGGGTATGGCTTTCGTGGGATACACGGCTAGGGTTTGTGAATTCTTTACATGATAGCATTATCATTTTATATTTTTTTCAAGGATAAACCAATGCATAGTTTACTTCTATGGGGGATAGAGAGCTTTGTGAAGTAATACTGAAAACCTCAAAGGTTATGTTGATTCTTCATTTTTGCCTTTTTCATAAGTGTCTTTATAACATGTATCTTTAAAGCAGTTTGCGTCTTTGGAAATATGTAACCAGAGCTGTTAGTGTTGCTTGTGATGCTTGAGTTAGGGTCAGTATATACATGTACACACCTAGATAGAAGCATGTAGATTTGTATTTTGTCTCGTAAAATTTTATTTCAATAAATTCTTCCTGAAGTAATGGGAAACAAAATCCATAGTTCCTATGCCACCTGTAGTATTTCTGTATTTGGAAGTAGCCCAAAGATGAGCATTCTGATTCTACAATGAAACCAGCAGCCGCATACAAGCACATTCTTGATTGAGTCATGGTCTAACAATAGATGATCAGCCAGATAGGGAACTTCTGGGGCACTGTGGATAATTAACAATGTACTGTATGGATTAAGTGATGCTTTAACTCTGACTTTATGTTTCAAGGCTAAAATATGGGCATTATCTCACCAGACTTATGGGCATTACATTAACAAGATGAACCATTTTTTTCCTGTGCTTTTAGTATGTCTTTACATGATCTGAGAAAGGATTCCAGCTTCCAGAGAGTGAACACTGAGGAAAAGGAGAGACATCTTGGGATGAAGTATGGTAATGGTTAATCGCAGATAAAAATTTTTGAAGATTATTTCAGTAGATTAGTATATAGATTTCATATCTACATTGTAAGAAATTGCCATTGTGATTGGGTCAGAATTGATACGTGTTATGTGAACATTGCAAAGCAAAGCTGTGAGAGGAGCTCAGGTAGATGTATTCTTGTGCAGGAAAGCAAACACCTGTCTCAGTTGTTCTTTATCTTTTTGCAATATAAAGTTTGCTGAATGTCTAAGAGTTTATTGTTTTGTTCTCTGTTCCCCTAGCAGACCCAATCCCTTAGGCTCGCCCCTAACACTGTAATAGAACACCAACTTCAGCCTTCCTTCCCCACTACCTATGCCCAGCACATCCCCTTCTGGCCTCCCTCCCTTGAACTGTCACCATGTCCCAGCCCTCAGCTCGGATGGACACCCCTTAGTCAACTACAGGCCACTCCTGCTAGAAGACCAGGTGCTCTGCTCTCTGTGTTCCCCTAGAACACCCAGTCCTTCAAGCTCATCCCAACTACAGCCTCCCTTCCCTGTTCACACTTCCTGTTGCTCTCACAGAACATCCCCTCCTGACCTCTGTAAAATCAAAACTTTCACCTGTAATCCCCCTAAACTCAGATGTTTAGATACCAGTGTAAAAACACGGTAACAGCGAGGACAATGTTTCCACCAGAGTCCAGCTATACCACAGCAGACCCTGAATATTCTAACATAGATGAAGCACAAGAAAAAGACCTTAAAACCACTATATGAAGATGATACAGGTCCTTAAAGAGGAATAAATCCCTTAAATCTAGGAAAGCACAGATAATTGAATGGCATGAATAAATCCTTTAAAGCCAGGAGAAAGCAAAATAGTTGAAAGAAATAAAACTGTTAAGATCCGCAAATGGAATTAGAAGCAATAAAGAAAACAGAATTCTGGAAATGGAAAATATCCTGTTGTTGCCCTGTGTCCTGGAGATACTAGAGCTTTCCATCTCCAGGACCGGACCTATCATGAGCTCCAATAGTTAATAGTCCAATGGAATAGATGTGTGGTGGGCCAATCAAAGCCCTGGATTTGGTGCAGGGTGGTAGATGAGATATCTTGTCAGCTCTCCTGCACTCGTGCTACCAGGGCCAGCTCTCTAGTACTGCCCCTCAATCACCTTACCCTAATGCAGTAGCCTGTGAGGGGAGGACCAGCTCTCCCACCCTGCTCAATTTGGGAGGCATGGATAGCTCTCCTGTACACACTCCTACTCTTCAGGGCTGGCTCACTTAACCCCGCTCCCCAACTAAGGCCCACTCTACTGCACTGTCCAAGCAACATGTGGGTTCTGCTGAGTGCTGTAGCAAGGAATGGGGCCAGCTTTCCCACCCGCCACAGGTCTGTGTCCATACTACCATACAGCCAGTAAGAGGCATAGCCAGCTATTCTGTGCTCATGCCCTCTGGGGCAACTCACCCGGATCCCCCCTCCTCAGTCCTCCCCACATACATACTCATATTCCAGGACCTACTCTACTGTTCTGCCTGGGTAAGGTGTATGGACCATTCTTCCCAGTATTGAGTATCTGAGTCCTTGGACATCAACATGGCCCTAGGCAGTAGCCTAGACCAGGGACATCTGCTTGGCCTCTAGTGGTAACATGGGTCATGGACATGGATATAGGCCCCCCACTGCTGCAGGGCCTCTGTGGCAGCATGAACCATGACCTCACCATGGCCTAGGTGGCAGGGTTCTTCATTACCCCTGCTAGTTTCTTCTTTGTTGTGCATACACCATTCTGATTCTCTTTTTCTCTTAATCTCTTCACCACTTACTTGCTCATCTTAGTGTTTCCGGGGCCTCTGGGTATTTTCTACCCTGCCCATGATGAGTTGTGGTGGATGGTGGTAGTTTGAGCAAGCTATGTGGGCAGGTTGGGGGAGAGGTCTAACATTTCAGTTCTTAACATTTATGCTTCAAACGTAAGGGCGCACACGTTTGTAAAAGAAACACTACTACAGCTAAAATCACACTTTGAGTGTTTCACACTGATAGTGGAAGACTTCAATACTCCACTCTCACTCGTGGACAGGTCATCCCGACAAAAACTAAACAGAAATAACGGAGATAATATGTTATAAACCAGATGGACCTAACATACATAACATTACATAACATTCTACCATGGACACAAAAAAGATAACCTTTTCAGCACCTCATGGAGCTTTCTCCTAAATCGTCAACATACTGGGACACAAAGCATGTCTCAACAGGTACAAGGAAATTGAAATAACATCCTGCAAACTGTCAGACCACCACAGGTTAAAGCTGGATATCATCAACAGCAAAAACCAAAAAGCTTACAAACTCATGGAAACTGAATGACTTTTTCTTGAGTGAAAAATGGGGCTAGACAAATAAAGACTTCCTAGAATTCAGTGAACATGAATACACAGCATACCAATACTTATAGGGCACAATGAAATTGCTGCTAAGTAGCAAGTTCATAACACTAAGGGCCTACTTAAAAAGCAAACCAGAGATCTCATACTAGCTACTTAATAGCCCAGCTTAAAAGCTGTAGAAAAGGGGCTGGAGAGATGGCTCAACAATTAAGAGCACTGACTGCTCTTCCAGAGGTCCTGAGTTCAATTCCCAGCAACCACATGGTGGCTCACAACCATCTGTAATGGGATCCGATGCCCTCTTCTGGTGTGTCTGAAGACAGCTACAGTGATTCATATACATAAAATAAATAAATCTTTAAAAAAAAAAAGCTGTAGAACAAAAAGAAGTACATTCAAGAGTAGGAGACCACAAGAAATAAACCAAGGGTTAAAATAAATAAAATAGAAACAGAACTACACAAAGAATCAGTGAAACAAAGAGTTGGTTCTTTTCGAAAATCAACAAGATAGACAAACCCTTATGCAAGCTAACTAAAAGAGGGGGAGAGACTATCCAACTAACAGAATGAGAAAAGAAAAGGGGGGAGAGCATAACAACAGTCAATGAGGAAACCCAGAGATTGTAAGAACATACTTTAAAATTTTACACTTCACAAAATTGAAAAGTCTAAAAGAAATGGAAAATTTTCTTATTAGATACCACTTACCGAAATTAAATCAAGTTCAGACAAAGATTTTAAATAGACCTATAATCCTTAGTGAAACAGAAGCAGTCATTAAATCTCTCACAACAACAACATAACAACACCCTTCTCCCAAAACCCACCCACAAACCCAGGGCTAGATAGTTTTAGCACAGAATCCTTCTAGACTTTTAAAGAAGAGTTAATGGTAATACTCCTCAAATTATTTCAGAAAATGGAAACAAAGAACATTGCCCATTTTATTTTATGAGGCCACAGTCACCCTGATACCCAAACCACATAAAGAATCAACAAAGAAAAAGAATTAAGACCAATTTTCCATATGAACATAGATGCAAAAGTATTCAATAAAATACCTACAAATCAAATCCAGGAACACATCAAAAACTTCATCTTCCAATGACTAGGTAGGCTTCATCCCAGAGATACAGGGGTGGTTCAATATCTGAAAATCAGTAAATGTAATCCCCTATATAAACAAACGGAAAGAAGCTGGAGAGACGGCTCAGTGGTTAGAGCACTGACAGCCCTTCCAGAGGTCCTGAGTTCAATCCCCAGCACCCACGTGGTGGCTCACAACCATCTGTAGTGGGATCTGATGTTCTCTTCTGGTGTGTCTGAAGACAGCTACAGTGTACTCATATATATAAAGTAAATATTAAAAAAAAAAAGAAAAGAGAAACTTAAAGCATTGAATGACATTAAAAAGGTCTATGCCTCTCAGAGAATGAGAGCTGGCAAGGGCAAAATGAGAAAACAGGTGGATCCAGTGCAGGGGACCCTGCATCATCAATAATGAAGATAATGGTATCATCAAGGCCTTCAGAAACATTCCTGCTACCGCTCTGCTTAATGTAAGCAAGCCGAACATTAAAAAAAGAAAAAACAAACAGAAAGAAAACACACAACTCGTTAAATGCAGAAAAGGCCTTTGACAAAATGTATCACCCCTTCACCATAAAAGTTCTGGAGAGATTAGGGACACAAGAGACATACCTCCAAGTCATGAAGGCCGTATACAGCAAGCTCACAACAAACATCAACTTAAAGGAGAAGAACTCAAAGCAATATTAAAATCAGGATCAAGACAAGGTTGTCCACTCTCTCATACCTATTTAATATAGTACTTGAAGGCTTAGCTAGAGCAATAAAACAACTGAAGGAGATCAAGGGAATACAAATTGGAAGGGAAGATGTCAAAGTTACTTTATTTGCAGATGATATGTTATGGTTTGTATATGCTTGGCCCAGGGAGTGGCACTATTAGAAGGTGTGGCCCTGTTGGAATAGCTGTGGCCTCATTGGAGTAGGTGTGTCACTATGGGTGTGGGCTTTAAGATCTTCATCCTAGCTGTCTGGAAGCCAGCATTCTGCTAGCAGCCTTCAGATGAAGATGTAGAACTCATCTCCTGCAACATGCCTGCCTGGATGCTGCCATGCTCCTACCTTGGTGAATCTCTGAACCTATAAGCCAGCTCCAATTAAATGTTGGCCTTATGGGCTGGAGAGATGGCTCAGTGGTTAAGAGCACCAACTGCTCTTCCAGAGGTCCTGAGTTCAAATCCCAGCAACCACATGGTGGCTGACAGCCATCTGTAATGGGATCCGATGCCCTCTTCTGGTGTGTCTGAAGACAGCTACAGTGTACTCATATACAAAATAAATAAATAAATCTTTAAAAAAAATTGTTGGCCTTATAAGAGTTGCCTTGGTCATGGTATCTGTTCACAGCAGTAAAACCCTAACTAAGACAATACGATAGTATATTTAAGTGACCCTAAAAGTGTCACTGGGAAACTCCTACAGCCAATAAACACTTTGAGTGAAGTGGATGAATACAAGATTAACTCAAAAAATCCCTGGCTCTCCTATATACAAGTGACAAATGGACTGAGAAAAAAATAAGGGAGACAAACACCTTTCTCAATAGCCTCAAATAATATATCTTGGGATAACTCTAGCCATGCAAATGAAAGACTCGTGTAACCAAAATGCCAAGTCTTTGGAAGAAGAAATTGAAGATATCAGAAGATAGAAAGACTTCTCATGCTCATTGACTGGTAGAATTAACGTAGTAAAAATGTCCATCCTACCCATAGCAATTTACAGACCCAATGCAATCATCATCAAAATTACATCACAATTCTTTACAGACATTGAAAGGATATGGAAAAACAAAAAACCCAGGACAGCTAAAGTAATCCTAAACAGAGTTACAGTAATAAAAAACAGATTGATTAATCTGAATTGGATAATCAGAATTGAATTGAAGTCCCAGACAAAAGTCCACACACCTATGGACACTTGATTCTTTTTTAATAAAGAAGTCAGAAATACACATTAGAAAAAGATAGCATCTTCAACAAAAAGTGCTGGTCAAACTGGGTGTCTGAATGTAGACCACTACAGATAGATCCATACTTAACACCCTACATAAAACTCAACTACAAATGGATCAAAGGCCTCAGAGTAAAACCAGATACATTGAAATTTCTAGAAGAGAAATTAGGGAATAACCTTGAACTTACTGCACAAGATACTTCTTTCTGAACAGAACATCAGTAGTGTAGATTCTAAGATCAACAATTAATAAATGGGACCTCATGAAACTGAGAATCTTCTTTAAGGCAAAGGGAACCTTCAATTGGATGAGGTGGCAGCCTACCGAATTGGAAAAGATTTTTACCAACTCCGCAACTGATAGAGGACTAATATCCAACATATATAAAGAACTCAAGAAATTAGATACCAAAAAAAAACAAAAAACAAAAAACAAAAAACAAAAAAAACAAAAAACAAACAAACAAAAAAAAACCAAACCAATTAAAATGGGATACAAACAGAGAATTCTTAAAAGAGGGATCTCAAATGGCTGAGAAACACTTAAAGACATGCTCAACATACTTAGCCACCACGAAAATGCAAATCCAAAGCCTCTAGATTCTGTCTTACACCTATTAGAATGGCTAAGATCAATAATACAAGTGACAGTTCACGCAGGCGAGGTTGTGGAGTAGGAGACACCCATCCATTGCTGGTGGGAGTGCAAACTTGTACAGCTACTGTGAAAATCAATATGGTGGTTCCTCAGAAAACTGGGAATCGATCTACCTGAAGACCCAGCTATAGCACTCTTGGTCCTATACCGAAAGGATGCTCCACCTTACCATAATGACACTTGCTCAACTATGCAAATTGCAGCTTTACTCACAATAGCTCACAGGGTCTGGAGGATCTTCAAAAAGCACAGGATAATGCTAGGACAGAGGGTTACTTTCCACAAGAACAGCAGAGTGGGAGTGGGGGAGTGTGTGACTTTGCTGAGGAATATCCAGACAGTTAATTGAACATGGAAAGGTGGAGTCAAGTGCCTGCATGGAGCCTTCAATCTTTAGTCTCTTTGGTGTGGGAAGGTGCTTTGCAGGCTGTGAAAAGAGAAATGTGGACACCAATCCAGACACAAGACCATTGAACTGCAGTCGGTCCAGCCAAGAAGATGTGCTGGGGCAATGGTGGTGCAGAACTTGCTGAAGTGGACAACCAAATGTCTGATTTAACTCCATACTGGCCACTGCATAGATGGCCAAGAGCTGGAGACTGGATATCCCAGAGACTTGGGGTAGAACCAAATTTTATTGGTGAAAAAAACAAAACAATGCCCTCCCCAACTCAATGAAATGATTCTTAATGATATTTGGGGCTTTGTTCAGTTGTCGTCAGAGAGACTTCACCCAGCAGCAGATAGGAACAGAAACACACCCACAACCAGACATTACATGTAGAGAGTCAATAATGGCGGTCTCCACCAGGTCCCTCCTTTGGAGTTCAGGGAACCCTGCAGAAATGAAGGCAGAAAGATTGTAGAGAAGATAGAGCACATGGATAAAACCTTCATGTTCCTGAGAACTGATGTGTGCATGGGAGGGGAGGGTTAATATTATATCTGACCAACAATGGGGTTCGTTGTCTCCTTATATAATGTTTTTGTAAAGCCATCTCTATTTATTATTTTATTTTACATTTATGTATTTATGTATGTATGTATTTATGTATTTATGTATGTATGTATGTATGTATGTATGTTATTTATTTAGAGCAGTATCTCACCCCAACCTGGCCTTAACTATGTTACAGATCTGAGGCTACCCTTCAATTGCTGATTGTCTTGTTCTGGGATTACAAGTGCGTGCTACCATGCCTGGCCAGAATACATCCGTGTCATAGGTCCTCCTCTCCCTGAACATGGCTGGATCGCCCATTTTAACCTCTGAGCTGGTATCTTTTTTTTTGAACGGAAGAGTTTACTGTCTGAGGGGCTTCTGTAAGTACTGTTGCTAGTTTCATCATGTTAAATCAGTAGCCATTGCTTGGTCTACAGAGCTCATCTTCGGAGGTGGTAAGAAAAAGGGTGAAGTGCTTCAGCAAGACTTCTCCCTAATGCGGCTGAATGAGGTGGCCTTTGCAGCTGTGAGGACACTGACGGCAGACTGGAGAAGTATTCCTTGATTAAGAAAACAATGTGCTTGGCTTGGCTAGAAATGCTTCATGTTCTGTTCTCTAATTAGCATTTCCTTCCTTCCTTCCTTCCTTCCTTCCTTCCTTCCTTCCTTCCTTCCTTCCTTCCTTCCTTCCTTCCTTCCTTTTATATGAGTACACTCTAGCTGCCTTCAGACACACCAGAAGAGAGCATCAGATCCCATTACAGATGGTTATGAACCACCATGTGATTGGTGGGAATTAACTCTGGACCTCTGAAAGAGCAGCCAGTGCTCTTAACTGCTGAGCCATCTCTCCAGCCCCTCTAACGAGTAGTTTTAAGGAGAATTTACTTACCTATTATGCGCACAGTATTTTGCCTGCATGCAGGCCAGAAGAGGGCACCAGATCTCACTATAGATGGTTGTGAGCCACCAAGTGGTTGCTGGGAATTGAACCCAGGACCTATGAAAGAGCAGCCATTGCTCTTGACCTCTGAGCCAACTCCCTAGCCTGCGTTATGCATCTTTTAAGGAAGGGCTTAATAGGTTGCCTATCCCCTAAACTTTATCCACTATTTAATCCCCTTTTAACCTTACACTCAGTATGATCATATTCCGTACATTACTGCACACATTTGCGATTTCTTTCCTTTGCATGGGCAAAGCTTAGTAACGCTGTGCTCCAAAATAAATGTGTGATAGACAGGGAACAAGATGCATAGAATTTCTAGATTTTGGAGCTATCGTCTAAGTAAACGAGTAAAACCTCAGTTCATGAATCTCGTTAGGGTTTTCACACTCATTTCAAACCTATTAAAATTTGTTTTATGGGGCTGGAGAGATGGTCTAGCAGTTGAGAGCACTTGATACTTTTGCAGAGGACCCAGATATTGTTCTTAGCACCCACAGACAACTCAGAGTTGTCTGTAATTAGTTCCGGGGGATCCAGTGACCTCTTCTGGCCCCCAAGGGCACATGGTACACATACATGCAGGCACGCATGTGGAAAAGAATACTTAAAAAGAGCTTGTTTCTTTTGCTTCCTCTCGAGTTCTAAGTGAGGCAGCAGCCATGGCATGTGTTCCCGTGACCATGTCAGATTTGCCCATCACACTGCGATGCTGATGATTTTCAGACAATAAAGTGTCAGGTTCAGTTATGGCAACACTGAGTAGGCATACCCACCTAGACGGTGATCCTCCACGAGCTTAGCGTCTCTGCAGAGGCTGTGCCCAGACTGTGAATGAACTCAGCAATGTCTGTCTGTCTGTCTCTGTCATGTCCACTCCCCACCTGTCTGTGCGTGTGTGTGTGTGTGTGTGTGTGTGTGTGTGTGTGCACAGCCAGGCAGCAAGAAACATTTTGCCATGGTTCCTGCTTCCGTTGTCCTGTCTCGAGTTTACTTTGCCTTCCTTCAGTGATGGACTGACCTGGAAGTGTAAGGTGAACCCCCTCCCCACTGCCCAAGCTTTGTTTGGCCAGTGTTTTATCGCAGGGACAAGAGCAAACTAAAAGATGTACCCCTTTCTTTCTTCGAGCGCTCATCTTTAAACTCCACAGTCCCTGCCCCCATTGTTTGCCTGTACCTTTCACCCCCAGTTGCCATTCCATTTCCTGTTTAGATTCTACAGTTAAAGGCAAGTTGGCTAGCTTCCAAGGTGGAAAGCACCTGCTGTCAATCCCTTCATCATCTTTTTCCCGTTCTCCATGGTTTTATGCGTGTATATTGATAGCACAAAGGACAGGTTTCGTTAGGACATTATCACGCATATATCTGATGTGCTTTGGTCAGGTTAATTCCACTGCTAACCTTCTGGCCACATCCGTCCCCCTCCTTTCTCTGATAGTCCGCCTCCTACTTCGGTTTTCCTCCCCCAATCTTTCCCATGAGAAAAAACATAAGATTCTTGCTTTTAAAGTGTGTGTGTGTGTGTGTGTGTGTGTGTGTGTGTGTGTGTGTGTGTGTGTGTGTGTGTGTGTGTGTGTTTTCTTAAGGGCCATTTGATCGGGGTGAGGTGACATCTCAGTTTGAGTTTGCGTTTCACTCACAACTAAAGATGTTGACTATTTTGTCATGTATTCATTGGTCGTCAGACACGATTTAATTCTTTATAATAACTACATGAAGACTTCACTGTGGGCCTAGTATGGCAGTGCCTGCCTTTAAATCTAGCACTCAGGAAGCAAAGATAGGCGGATCTCTGAGAGCTCAAGTGCATCTTTTCAACACAGTGTGTTCCAGGCCTGTCCCAGCAGTGTGTGTGTGTGTGTGTGTGTGTGTGTGTGTGTGGTGTCTGGTTGAACGCCTAGGCTAGTTCACTCAGTTGGCCATTGTGATAGTTGCCATGGCTGTGCAGGTGTCCTTTGGATGCGTTCTGTCGTTCCTTAGACTGCATTTTAGGGTAGTTCTACCTTTAATCCTTTTCCTTCTTGCATCTATGGTAGAACTTGTCATTTTTGGGGGGTCGGTGATTGTCACTTCTGAGTGGGGTAAGATGAAAGATGATTGATATTTTTCATGTACGACTGGTTATTTGGACTTATTGTGAGCTCTGTTTACTACCACTTACTGTTGGGACGGTTTGACTGGATAGCAGAGAACATTTTCCCCCCACTCCTCTGCCTTGCTTCAGTTAAGAGCTGCTGGCCTAACTTGGCAGAATCTAGACCACTCATCCGTAGGTCACATTTCAGGAGTGGACAGAATAGCTTTCTAGCATTGATCACTCGCTGTTCGTGGGCACACATTATAGGAGTCTGAGTTGGGATCTTTACCATTGGAGGCTCAGGCCTGGAGAGTGTGAGGGCTCCTGGCAAGAGTCTGTTAGCGCTAGGTGCCCTTCCAGCCTTGATTTGGGCATCCCAGAGCACTGCTTCTCAAAGGTGGTCTTCCAGCTGCTACCCAGTTTTACTCAGTTTGTCAGAAGTGCAGATTCTAGGGCCAACTGTCACATTCCCAAGGGAAGCTAGGCATCTATAATAGGACCCTAGACTAGGAGGCTTAAAACAACCAAAGTTAATGTTCTTATATCTGGGAGGCTGGCTGTTGGTGTCAAGGTGTATGCAAGGCTGAATGGAGCTTTATTCTAGGTCTCTCTCCATGGCTTCTTCTTCTCCTGTCTTCACGCTATTTACATAAATCTAGATCCAACTTTCTCTTCCTATGGGGACACTACTAAACTACTAAACGAGGACCCACTTTAATCACTTAAAGATCTATCTCCCAAGAAGGTCATCCTCTGAGGTTATGTGATAGGATCTTTCTTTCTTTCTTTTCTTTCTTTCTTTCTTTCTTTCTTTCTTTCTTTTCCTTTCTTCCTTCCTTCCTTCCCTTCCTTCCTTCCTTCCTTCCTTCCTTCCTTCCTTCCTTCCTTCCTTCCTTCCTTCCTTCCTTCCTTGCTTTTTCCTTTTCCTTTCCTTTTACTTTTCTTCTTTTGGTTTTTCAAATCAAGGTTTCTCTGTGTAGCCCCAGATCCCCGGAACTGGTTCTGTAGACCAGGCTGATCTTGAACACAGAGACCTGCCTGCCTCTGCCTCCTGTGTGTTGGGATTAAAGGCGTGCACCACCATGCTCAGGCCTCAGTGGTAGGATGTCCACGTGTGATGGAGGAAAACAACCACATCGCTGGCTGTCTCCTGTACTGCTCTGTCACCATTCTTGCTCTCCTATTCTGAACATTAAGAAGGCTTTTGGGTGGGGGACATCTATACAGCTTACTGGGCCTGCCTATGCCCGAGATCTGAGGAATGGTAAACTCTGACATTTCCGTGGCCAGAATTAGAGGGCTCTAAATTATTTAGAAGGACCATTTATCTTTTGCCTTTTAAAATTATTGTACATTTGTTGTTTTATTGAGACATTTTCTCCCCCCCCAGAAAACAATTTATTGAAAGAACAAATATCAAAGCACAAAATTATACTTTTTCGAACAAAAGTCAATTAAATTGCTCTGTCCTGTATTCAAGGAAATTTCTTCCAAATTATAGATTAATTCAATCTATTAATTTTAGCTTCTAAAGTTTCTCTCCAAAGAAATGAAGATTTTTTTTCTAGTTAGAAGGTTTTTTGATACAGTTCTCATCTTATAATACACACTAAAAAAAAATCTAGTCTCGTCATTTATATACATTTGGTATATTCAGAATTTTGTATATTATGCTTCTTTCTGATACCCTTAAGGCTTGGTGTTTCGTATTGGTTACGGTATTACTTGGTGCAGCCAGTCTGTTCAGTGATGTCATCTGGCCTTGACTTTTTTTTTTTTTTTTTTTTTTTGGTTCTTTTTTCGAGCTGGGGAGAACCCAGGGCCTTGCTTTCCTAGGTAAGCGCTCTACCACTGAGCTAAATCCCCAACCCCTGCCTTGACTTTCTTATATTTGGAAGTACATAAACACCATGGAAAATTATTCAGCTGTAAGGGAAAAATGAAATTCTGAGATCTGTATGTGAGCGGATAGAACTAGAAAAGATCCTATTGAAGGAGGTAACCCAGACCCAGAAGGACAAACATCACATGTTCTCTCTCATGAGAGCTCCTAGCTTTAAATCTTCACATGTGAGTATATATCCTGGAGCAACTGCAGAGACCAGGAAGGTAAAAAGGGAGAGAGAGGAATAGTAGGATACAAGCCATCTGCTAGGGGGTGTGGGGGATGGTAGAGGGCTCTAATTAGAAAGGGGGGAAGGAAGGAGGAAGAAGGAGGAAAGAAAAGACAGTAATAATGTGTGAAATGGTCGTAAGGAATCATAGCATTCATTGGCTATCAGCCTAAAATACCTACAATTCATGTAAGTATACATATACATATATATGTTTAAACAAAAACTTCCCATCTGGCCTGACAATGTCCCCTACAAGAGCCAAAGTTTATTTAACAAAAACGGACACCAGGCATGAGAAGTCCTCTTTCCGGCTGTCAGGTGGTCAGGGCTGTCCGAGAGACTCTGAAAACATTAGAGACTAATGCCTTTGCCCTTGGCTGCTCTCCAGACCTGAAAGAAAAGTCCTTATTGTTGAAGACACCACTCAAGCCAGACTCAAGGCTCGGAAAACTGGCCTGAAAGCCTTCTCCTTGTCGACTAGCTTACATGGTCCCAGAAAGTCCCATGCATACGTTCAGAGGGAAGTAACTAACAGTGACTATCCATGCCTGGGACCATCTGCGGTGCCTGGGGCCGTCTGCGATGCCTGTGGCCATCCGTGATACCTGTGGCCATTCGCGATGCCCGTGAAGCACAATGGCAGGATAACCCTAAAGGCATAATAGCGGGACGCACACTTTAGAGGTAACCACGCACTCTGTAATTGGACTTAGGACCTGTTTAACAAGAGAATAACGTGGGAAGAGTTTTTGAGCAAATCTTTATCCAGTTGTTACTTTATATGTAGATGGTTCTAGAATACTGACTACTCATCCCATTACTCCCATTTTCTTATTATGCAAGGCTAAAAAGCACAACTGGATGCCCTTGAGAAAGGTATGCATATGGGAAGCAGGTAGTAAAGGTCATTTCAAAGAGGGCTTGATGGCTGTAAAACCAAAAGCTCTTAACGCTGTGACCAAAGATTGATGTTCTTCACAGAGCAGATCATGCACTTTGTGATAGTGCTGTTTTTCTGAGAAGATAACATGCATTTCCCTGAATCACAATTTATCATTAATTTCATTTTGTCTCTTTTAAGGCTATTTTCAGAGTGCCTGGATGGACAGCAAAGAAATCAAACCAACCACTTAAATAAAAATTTATTGACAATAAATAATTTTATACATTAAAAAAGAACCCTTGGGGCTCGAGACCCCATATGTACAACAAAGCCAAGCAACCAGAGCTTCCAGGGACTAAGCCACTACTTAAAGACTATACATGGACTGACCCTGGACTCCAACCTCATAGGTAGCAATGAATATCCTAGTAAGAGCACCAGTGGAAGGGGAAGCCCTGGGTCCTGCTAAGACTGAACCCCCAGTGAACTAGACTGTTGTGGGGAGGGCGCAATGGGGGGAGGGTGAGGGAACACCCATAAAGAAGGGGGGGGAGGGGGATGTTTGCTGGACACCGGAAAGGAATAACACTCAAATGTATATAAGAAATACTCCAAGTTAAAAAAAAAAAAAGAACCCTAAAAAAAACACACACACACACACACACACACACACACACACACACACACACACACACACACACAAAAGAATAACGACTAGTGCTGAAACTCGCCATTGCCCAAGCCTAGTGAAGTTATGGGTCTTGGAGGAGAACCTACAACTGCCACTTTTATTAAACCAGTATAATTGCTAAGTACAATCTAAATATTTGCCCTCGTACCCACAGGTAGGTGTAGTGCTCACTTCTCAAGGAAACTCATATTTGCCATAGATAAAGATGATTACAGAAATCAAAATGTAATGTACTGTTGTGCGGCCCATTCCCAGTTCTACAAAGCCATTCTCCCCACCTGAGATTCACAGGACATTATGGAAAAGGGGGGCAGAACGATTGTTAAGAGGCAGGAGATCAGGGGGTTTGCTGTGAGAGTGTCTCCCAGGAAGGTTAGAAGCTAAGCATATAACCTCTTACCAATATGATTGGCCAAAAAACGAGAAACCAAAGACAACAATAGACAAGTCGAAATGGATGGGGAAGGCCCAGGAGCTTCAACCCTACACAAGTAGCTACAGGCAACCGAGGAATGCTGGGAGCAGGAGAAATAGTTTGCCCCAGGGAAACATCACCAACTGGCTATCCAGTACCATATGATCGGCCCTGAACATACACGTAGCATTATACAGACTGATCAGGTTGTATGTGTGGGGAAAAAAAGGCTAATGAATTTGGAAGAGAGCAAGGAGGGCTATATAAATTACAATCTCGAGAAATAAGAGAAATAATTAAAACCAACCGAACAAACGAATCCCAAGCGACTAGGAGGAAACTGCACTTTCTCTTGATGGAAAGAAAAGCCACGTTCAGCTGGAGCTACGCTACAGAGACAGCATCGTCTGTCCTCCTTCACAGAAACACTACTGGGTGGAGTTGAAGGCGTTTTCGTGATCGGCAACTCCCCACTCACGGCCCACACTTGCAGCTCCTGTTGGCTGCAAGCCCTGGACTTTGCCCAGAACGATCAGCTGCAGGCACAGGGATTGAGGTTAGTGGCTCAGCCCACGAGGGCAGGGTATTAAATGCAGACGTGAAGAGGGCATGGTAGGCCATGGCTGCAATCTTAGCAGGAGTGTCACAAGTCCAAGGGTTATACAGTGACGCCCTGACCCCCAAAGCCTCGTCTGGTTCTGAAGTGAGTGGGTCAAAGGTGAACTATGCCAAGGCCAAAAGGGACAGACACTCTGGGAAGCTTTAGGGAGCTCATCGATGTGTTGGAAACCTATGGAAAGAAAGGCTGGCAAGTGTTGAATTAATCCTTTCCCCTGGAAGGGGTCCAGAGCAGCAGGGTCTTGAAAGCCAGGCCTTTTTCCTTTCCCGTGTTAGAGATTCCTCACTACGCGTATGAAAACACATTTTCAAGAGACAGGACTCTAGGAACAGCCCTACCAACCTCTTTATTTTTTTCTTTTTTTAGTGTTAAATGGGATTTTCTTTTTTCCCCCATCTTTATTAAATTGGGTATTTCTTCTTTACATTTCAATTGTTATTCCCTTTCCTAGTTTCTAGGCCAACATCCCCCTAACCCCTCTCTGTCCCCTTTTATATGGGTGTTCCCCTCCCCATCCTCCCCCCATTACCGCCCTCCCCCCAACAATCCCGTTCACTGGGGGTTCAGTCTTGGCAGGACCAAGGGCTTCCCCTTCCCCTGGTGCTCTTACTAGGCTATTCATTGCTACCTATGAGGTTGGAGCCCAGGGTCAGTCCATGTATAGTCTTTGGGTAGTGGCTTAGTCCCTGGAAGCTCTGGTTACTTGGTTGTTGTTCATATGGGGTCTCAGCACCTTCAAGCTCTTTTCACCCTTTTCTCTGATTCCTTCAACGGGTCCGTTCTCAGTTCCGTGGTTCTGCTGCTGGAATCCGCCTATGTATTTGCCATATTCTGGCTGTGTCTCTCAGGAGAGATCTACATCCGGTTCCTGTCGGCCTGCACTTCTTTGCTTATCTAGTTTGGTAGCTGTATATGTATGGGCCACATGTGGGGCAGGCTCTGAATGGGTGTTCCTTCAGTCTCTGATCTAAACTTTGCCTCCCTATCCCCTCCCAGGGGTATTCTTGTTCCCCTTTCTACCAACTTCTTTAAATGAGCATGCAGGAAATAAATGAAGAAGGAAGGCCTTTGAAAGAAGGTTTTATTTTGTGGCCTCACAGTGTGAATCACCGAGGTTATAGTTAAGTGCTCCTCCTGGCTGGATGTTCGTGCTTTCCCAGTCAGAATCATCCAGTTATCCTCACTTTCCAAGGCTGGAAGCCCTTCAGAGAGGAGCCTCTTGAGCCCCTGCATGGCCATGCTAGATACCTGCTGGACTAACCTCTTTAGTTCTGAAAGTAGCAAAGCCGTTTTCTGCTGTTTACATTTTCTCACACTTCATCCAAGAGCCTTTCAAGTTGAGAATATTCTATATTAAAAAAAAGAATAAAGGCTTTCAAGACATATGTTACAAATGCAATTCAGTGAAAGTTGTGAAACATGGCAGGGGGCTGGTTAATTACAAGTTGAGTATGATGCACGGTGTAGCTAACTACACTGTTGCTGTGAAATTGAAAAGGCCAAGTGTGGGAATGATACAGTGCTAGTCCTCACAGAGCTCACTAGGAATGGGGCGACCAGCTGGCTGGGCAGACAGTGCTCGAGGAGAGCAACATGGCTACAGTGTACAAGTTTGAACCTAGTTCTTCCTCCTCTCAGCCCTATGCTCCCAGAAAAGAAGACTCAGACTCAAAATAGATTTACAAATACTGTGGCCATATAGCTAGGCTCTTCTCTGACTAAATCTTAACTTACTGTAATCCATTTACTCTATTTCACATTCTGCCCTGTGGCTGCTTACCTGTGCTCAGGTGCCAGGCATCCATCTTGTCAGATTACGTCAGGTGAATCCCACACTTGGCTCTATCCCAGAATTCTTTGTGCCTCCCAGATGTCCCACCTTCTATTCTACCCTTCTCTACAGGCCATAGGTTTTCTTTTTTTAATTGACAGGTGATGCATCCATATAGCACACAAGACAGTCTCTCTACCCCAGGGGTCACGGCAGAACCATCAGCAGCACAGGTGCAATGGCAGGGCAAGTCTTTGCAAGTGCCCTCAAGACTTCCCTGTGCATATGCATTCCCTTGAGCTCGCAGGAGAAAGAACTCTGAGGTGTGCAGTGCATGGTTGTACTTACAAACAAGAGCTTTGTGCACACCAAAACCAGGGGAAAATTAAATATACTCACGTTCCAGCACTGAACGTCAGTGTAAAAATAGAGTAAAAATGACGGTTGCGAAGGTGGACACTGCCACACTAGCCTTCCAGGATCACATTTCTCTCTAAGGTGAGCGGAAATGAGTGTTCCTACTGTTTGACTTTTTCTCCAATGAGAAAACAGAGACCTCAACTCCAGATGCTTTCCACTGTCGCTGACCAGGCATTTATGTACACACTGATTTTTAAAAAAAATTTTTTTTTCAAATTATTCCCTAATCCAGGCAACTTAACGGCGAGTAAGCTAGTCTTTAAAGTCAGCTCTATGAGGGTGGCAGACCTGTCTAGCTCTTGGGAATTCTTCATGTGCACACACAGATTTCTAAGACAACGGTGTACCACAGCAAAGCTCTCTCAGTCTTGATAAGATGCAGCCCTTTCCCATCAGTGCAATCTTACGGTTTCCGACCACCTTTATCTTTTCTGAAAAAGACTTTTTCAGTGGCTTTGGATGGGGTTATACTGCCCTCGTGGGAGCCCACTGACGGGGAAGAGCTACACCTGCGAACGAAGAGGGACCATTTCCTTCCTCCCTCATCGGAAAGGTCAGGAGTGAGTTCAGCGGTTACATTGAAGCTGCTTTTGAAGGTCTTAATGTTATTCCATTGGTTAAATAGTCAGATGTTACCACGAATCCCTCAACTTTACCATCACAGTCACATGCGGATGGCGTGAGGCATACCTCTGATTACTTGCTGAGAGCCTCCAAACGTTATTACAGTGAGGACAAGTGAAAAAGGGGGCTCCGGAACGCACAGGCTCAGAGCTCCATCAATCTGACTGCTGTTTGGAACCCAGATGTCTTCTTTGTCCATACCACGAACAGTGAAGGATCCAGCGGAGCAAAGATGAGGATTTGTAAAATGTCTAAATAACAAATTTTTCACAGTGGAGGCCGAGGCAAGAGCTCAAGCCCTGAGAGCTACATCAGGAGACCCTCCCTCCTGTACCAAGGAGAAAGGCCGCGTTACCTGCTAATTCTCAGTTGCCCAGCAGGCGGCGCTCCAGCACCAGAGATTTCACCGCAGGTTACAATTCCGAGCCGTGAGACCGGTTTTGGCTAGCGTTTGTTTTTCAGGCTAAAAAGGAAAGCTGTTAGGAAAAATAAACAGTTTATCAGGGATTGCGACAAAGACGGTTGAGGGGAAAGACAAGCTGTCTCATCAAGGGCAGGAAAAAATGTCCCTGCACAAGTAAAAGCCTAGCCGCCTATAAGCATGGTTTAAAAAAACAAAACAAAACAAAACAGAAAAACAAAAACAACAACGAAACTTCAGAGGAGGAAGAAAAACAAAAGTTTGGAAATCAGAGGGAACCAGAGGACGTAGAGACCGTCCACAGGCCTTGGTAGATCAGCGGGAGCAGTGAAGGGAGTGCGCTTGGGAAATACGAGATTGAGTTTGCACTTAGGATGCTGGCAGGTCCCAAGTGCACAAGTCACGTAGGTCTGACCTGGGCTGGCTTTGACCTCAAGATCCTGGAAATCGCCCTGGTATTGCCCGGAAGTGAAGTTAGTAGAATGAGACGGGGCTGGGGCTGTTTGACAGCCTAATTAAGTCATTTACAGCGGAAATGGTTGTATTTAGGGAGTGCCATTTGTGTTGGCCTATCAAGGGTTATGGCGATGCCCTGAAGGCCAGGGTTTACTCCTGCACTTGACTGGTAAAATAGCTTTTCTTCAGAATTTTTTTTTAAACGATTTATTTTACTTTTAATTCCGTGTGTGTGTGTGTGTGTGTGTGTGTGTGTGTGTGTGTGTGTGTGTGTGTGTGAATGTATAGGTGCTCTCGGGAGGTCAGAAGTGTCAGATCCCTGGAGATGGACTTAGAAACTCCTGTGAGCCAACTGAAGTTGGTGCTAGGAACCATACTTGGGTCCTTGGAAAGAGAGAGCAGTCTGATACTGACCAGATAATAAATAAATAAATAAACAAACGAATGTGGGAGGGTTCAGGAGAGGTGGCTGGTGAGAGGTCCTAGCAGACTGCAGAGTGCTGGGGTCATAGGTCTTCCGTATTTGGGATTCTTGGTGTGCGTGTCCATGTGTGCACTTGTGCGTGTTGTGAGCACTTGGCCTGCTCTCCCATGGCGGTTGTTTACGTTGTGCATCTTCTCACATCTTTCCTGTGACCGTGTCAG
Organism: Rattus rattus; assembly: GCF_011064425.1. NCBI lineage: Eukaryota > Metazoa > Chordata > Mammalia > Rodentia > Muridae > Rattus > Rattus rattus. The sequence continues at coordinate 87,246,800 of NC_046165.1, read as the reverse complement.
CTATGCTGATTGGTAACAACGCACAGGAGAGCCTAGCAGGGCCCTGCACTTACTGGCTCGCCCTTGACAGACGGTTGGTCCTCCTCTGTTTGGGGAAGGGAGCACACAGCTTTAGGAGGGACACATGGAGCAGTGAGGGAGGGAGGGAGGCCGAACCAGCCAGATCAGCGGAAATAATCCTGGGGACATCTGGGGACATTCAGATCAGCTGAAGCAACAGTTGGGTGACAGATGTCTTTGAATAGCTGTTTGGAACCCCAGGTAGAGAACAGGTAGCTAGCTACTCTCCTGTCTCCACTCTTCTTCATCGCACGGAGGTTATGGAACTGCGCACAACCCGGCTGGCTTTTTTGCTTGGTGCTGGGTTTGAACTCAGCTCCTTAGGATTCCACAGCAAGAGCTCTTACTCACCGAGACATCTCCAGAGTCTACCAAATTATTAAGTTTTTAACTTAAAAACTTTCAAACTCGCAGAGAGGGAATTCTCAGGGTACTGCCCACTCCTATTTTTCCCATCCGTCACTCCTCCCTCCCTGCCTCCCTTCCTTCCCTCTCTTTCTTCTTCTTTCTTTCCTTCCTGCCTGTCTTAGTTAGGGTTTCTATTGCTGAGAAGGGAAACCATGACCACAGCAACTCTTATAAAGAAAAACATTTAATTGGGGCAGGCAGTCATGGTGCTGGAGAGTACCTTAGAGTTCTACATCTGGATCCATAGGCAGCAACAAGAGGGGAAGAGGGAAAGGGAGAGGGAGGGGGAGGGGGAGGGGAGGGGGAAGGGGAGGGGAAGAGACTAAGCTTGGTCTGAGATGAGATCTCAAAGCCTGCTGCCAGGGACACCCATCCTCCCCAAGTCCACACCCTCCTGACAGTGTCAGTCCCTATGAGTCGATGGGGCCATTTTCATTTAAAGCACCACAGTTTTTCTTTTCTTTTCTTTTCTTCTCTTTTCTCCTTCCTTCCTTCGTTCCTTCGTTCCTTCGTTCCTTCCTTCCTTCCTTCCTTCCTTCCTTCCTTCCTTCCTTTCTCTTTTACTTCTTTCCTCTTTAGGTGGTTGTGCTGCTTAGATTTTTTTTTGGCCATTTGACAAAAAGTACAGTTCATTTGAGGACAGAAAAACCTGTCCTTGACAGTCCTTTAGGTAAGCCCAAGGGGGCGTTATCTTAACTAATGATTGATGTGGGAGACCCGTAGCCCAAAAGCAGAGTGCGCCATTAGGAGCAAGCTGCGTCTGTCAATGGTCTCTGAGTTCCCGTGTAGGTTCCGGCCTTGAGGTCTTGCCCGGATTCCTTCATGGTGGACTGTAAGCCGTCAGGGCGGTAAACCCTTGCCTCTCACGTTGCTTTTGGTCACTGTTTCATTATAGCAGCAGAAAGCAGACTAAGACCCTGTGGGAAACACTGCCGCTGTGAATCCCTCCCCTTGTCTTTAATTATGTGTCTGTATCTGTGTGTGGATGTGTTCACGTGTGTGCAGGTCCTTGTGTGGGCCAGAAGAGGGCGCTGTTCTTCTTGGAGCTGCACTCACAGGCGGTTGTGGTGACCTTGTAGGTTATGGGCACATACAGCTTTGATTTTACTAATGAGATGTCGAGTCATTTTCTGGAATGTTGAACCCATTTCTACTCCTCGTGTGGTATGGAGTTCTGGGTGTCCAGGGGCACACTTAACTCTAATTCATTTATGGAAATAACATGTTTTCGTTTTGTCTTTTGAGACAGGGCCTTGTTTCTCAGGCTGGTCTCCGACTTGCTATGAAGTGCAGAAGGATAATGGCCTTGACACTCACCTCCCTCCTTCCTCTCTGGAGCTGAACCGACTGGCTGGCAGTGCTGCACTGAAGTTCATATATATTATTTATATTATATCTTATTACATACTATATTATGTATATATATAATTTTTTATTTTTAAACTTTATTTTTCTTGGATATTTTATGTATTTACATTTCAAATGTTATTCCCTTTCCCCCGTCTCCCATACTCCCTCCCCCTCCCCCTGCCTCTATGAGGATGCTCCTACTCCCACACACCCACTCCCACCTCAATGCCCTGGCATTACCCTTCATTGGGGAAACAAGCCTTCCCAGAACCAAGGGCTTTTCTTCCTATTGATGCTGGACAATGTGGCTGGAGTCATGGGTCCCTCTATGTATACTCATTGGTTAATGGTTTAGTCCCTGGGAGCTCTGGTGGGTCTGGTTGGTTGATTTTGTTGTTCTTCCTATGGGGTTGCAAACCCCTTAAGTCTTTTCTCTAACTCCTCCATTGGGGTCCTCATGCTCAGTCTGATGCTTAGCTACAAGTGTCCTCATCTGTATCAGTAAGGCTCTGACAGAGCCTCTCAGGAGACACCCATATCTGGCTCCTGTCAGCAAGCACTTCTTTGCATCAGCAATAGTGATTGGGTTTGGTGGCTGCATATGGGATGGATTCCCAGGTGGGGCAGCATCTGGGTGAGCTTTTCTTCAAGTGCTGCTCCACATTTTGTTCCTGTATTTCCTCCCATGAGTATTCTGTTCTCCCTTCTAAGAAGGAATGAAACATCCACATTTTGGCCTCCCTTCTTCTTGAGCTTCAAATAATCTGTAAATTTTTTCATAGATATCCAAGCTTTTGGGCTAGTATTCACTTATCAGTGAGTGCATACCATGTGTGTCCTTTTATGACTGGGTTACCTCACTCAGGATGATATTTTCAAGTTCTATCCATTTGCCTATGAATTTCATGATGTCATTGTTTTTGATAGCTGAGTAGTACTCCATTGTGTAGATGTACCACATTTTCTGTGTCCATTCCTCTGTTGAAGGACATCTGGGTTCTTTCCAGCTTCGGCTATTATAAATAAGGCTGCTATGAACATAGTGGAGCACGTGTCTTTGTTATATGTTGGAGCATCTTTTGGGTCTATGCCCAGGAGTGGTATAGCTGGGTCCTCAGGGAGTTCAATGTCCAATTTTCTGAGGAACTGCCAGACTGATTTTCACAGTGGTTTTACTAGCTTGCAATCCAACCAACCATGGAGGAGTGTTCCTCTTTCTCCACATCCTTGCCAGCATCTGCTGTCATTTGAATCTTTGATTTTAGCCATTCTGATTGGTGTGAGGTGGAATCCAGGGCTGTTTTGATTTGCATTTCCCTGATGACTAAAGATGTTGGACATTTCTTTAGGTGTTTCTCAGCCATTCGGCATTCCTCAGCTGTGAATTCTTTGTTTAGCTCTGAACCCCATTTTTAAATAGGGTTATTTGTCTCCCTGCGGTCTAACTTCTTGAGTTCTTTGTATATTTTGGATATTAGGCCTCTATCTGTTGTAGGATTGGTAAAGATCTTTTCCCAATCTGTTGGTTACCGTTTTGTCCTAACCACAGTGTCCTTTGCCTTACAGAAGTTTTGCAGTTTTATGAGATCCCATTTGTTGATTTTTGATCTTAGAGCATAAGCCACTGTTGTTCTGTTCAGGAAAATTTCCCCTGTGCCCATATGTTTGAGGCTCTTCCCCACATATTGATGATTTTCTAACCACATTTTAGTATGTTTATTATTATTATTATTATTATTATTATTATTATTATTATCCTTCCAGAGGTGTCTATATGTGTTTGTTTCCCATTTTTTAAATAATTTTTTCTCTTTTGCTCATTGGTCTTTTGCCTACGTGTATGTCTTTGTGTGTAGGGAGTGTCAGATACACTGGGATTGGAGTTACGAACAGGTATAAGCTGCCATGTGGGTGCTTGGAGTTGAACCTGGGTCTTTTGAAAGAACAGCAGCCAGTGTTCTTAACTGCTTTCTGCTTCTGCTCTTTCTCTCTTTCTTTCTTTTTTCCCTCCCTGTCTGTCCCTTTTTTCCTTCCTTCCTTCCTTCCTTCCTTCCTTCCTTCCTCTCTCTCTTTCTTTCTCTCTCCCTCTCTCTCTTTCTGGTACTTTAAGAATATTTATTGAGCTGAGCAGTGGTGGTGCACACCTTTAATCCCAGCACTCGTGAGGCAGAGGCAGACAGATCTCTGTGAGTTCAAGACTAGCTAGGTCTACAGAGGGAGTTCCAGGACAGCCAGGGCTACACAGAGAACCCTGTCTTGAAAAACTAAATCTATCTATCTATCTATCTATCTATCTATCTATCTATCTATCTATCCATCCATCCATCCATCATCTATCTATCTCTATATCCATTCTTGGGCTGGAGAGATGATGCAGTGGTTAAGGCTGAACTGGCAGAGAGCCAAAGTTCCATTCTCTGCTCCCATGCAGGAGAGCTCAGAACCTCCAGCATCTGACTCTCTCCTAGCATCCATGCACACCAGTACACACACATTCACATACCAACACACACACACTCACACACCAATACACACACACTCACACACACACACACACTCACACACACTCACACACACACACACACACACACACACACAGACACACACACACACACACACACACACACACACACACACACACACACACACACACACACACACACACACACACACACACACACACACACACACACACCAACACACACCAACTCACACACACTCACATACCAACACACACACACACACACATACCAACATACACACACACCTCACACACACACACATTCACATACCAACACACACACTCACTCCACACACTCACAAACCACACACACACTACCACACACACACACACTAACACACACACTCACAAACACACACACTCACATACCAACACACACACACACTCACTCACACACACTCACAAACACACATACTTACATACCAACACAAACACATAAACTCACACATGCACAATTAAAAATAAAATTCCTTAAAAACCAGATAAAACTCTTTATTTTCAGATAGGTTCTCTCTCTGTGTAACCCTTGTGGGCCTGTGGTTCTCCTGCCTCTCCCTCCCAGAGCTGGGTCAAAGGTGAGTGTAAAGCCTTCTTTATAAGATCCTACGTACTCCTTATACATTTTGTAGTCATCGAATGTCGCATGCTCTGTTCACTGTCTTGCCCTTCTTGCGTCCCTGCAATCTTACAAACCTCACTCGATTCCTTCCTAATTTCCAGGAATTCATCAACATTTCTGGTAAGGATCCTTTTTGTTTCTGCCAATATTGTTATAGAGTTAATTATTTAAGAGTATCTCTTCTGCTACTTTTAAGGCATTTGGGGTCTGGCAGACTGTAGCACGTATGTTCACTTTGTCATTGTGTCCAATTTTAAGCATTTTATTCATTTATTTAAATTACAAAATTATATGTATGTGTACATATTGAATGCATGCATACAACAGGCTGTTTTGGAAAATGACTAAATTGTGAAGTGGCCAAGTAGCGCTTATTATCTTATTTATTACCTTACAAAAGTCTGCTCCTTCCCCTTCTCTCTCTCTCTCTCTCTTTCTCTCTCTCTCTGCCCTCTCTCCTTCCTTCTCTCTCTCTCCCTCTGTGTGTGTGTGTGTGTGTGTGTGTGTGTGTGTGTGTGTCTGTGTGTGTGTGTGTAATACGTGGCCTGTGCCTTGCCAGGGTGCCTCTGGGAGTGGATTGTTCTTGAGGTGAGCTGCTATCATTGTGAGGTGGATCCCTGGAAGATCTGCGATGAGAGGGGTGCCCAGCAGGGTATGGGAGAGAAGTCTGTTTACTAACCCCAGCCAGCACCCATCTGCCTTGAGTAGGAGCACTGGCCTTCTGTCCTGACGTGTCTGTTCTGTCATGACTCCTCCCTGCTCATGAGTGACCTTTGCTCCAAAGGTGGAACACAGAGCGATGCTGTTCACAGACCCTTTTTAGCCCATTTGCTGGCTGCTGGTCAAAGTGTGATCTGATTGAATTGCCCTTCAACTTGAGGTTTGCTGGGGAGTGACTTCTAGATGGTTTTTAAGGTGGAATTAATCTCTTCTTTTGTTTTTTAGTTGGCAAGTTTTATATCAACTTGATACAAGCTTAAATCATCTGAGAAGAGGGAACTCAATAGAAAAAATGACTCCATAAGATTGAGCTCAAGGTGGACCTGTAGGGCATTTTCTTAGTTAGCGATTGATGGGAGAGGACCCAAGTTGTGGTGGTGCCAATCCTGGTCTGCTGGCCCTGGGTTCTATGAGAAAGCATGCTGAGCCGTGCCGGTAGAGCAAGGCAGTATGCAGCATTCCTTCACGTGTGTTCCTGTTTGCCCCTTATCCTTTCCACTGTGAATACTCTCTCTCACTGGGCTCACCATAGATGGTGCCCTAGACATACATACATACATACATACATACATACATACATACATACATACATATGTTCGTACCACACACACACACACACACACACACACACACACACACACACCCCTAATGAGAGGGAAGAGTCATTAACTGAGAATAAGCCTTAAGGAATCATTTGAATGCCTGTGTATGCCAAAGCTCTCCATGTGACTATGGCTTTGCTTGCAAGAGAAGGTGTTGGTTTTCGAGCTAGCTTAGGAAAGGGCCAGTTCAGACTGATTTGGACAGGTTTTACTGGAGTGGACAGGTCTCATAGAAAGCTTTCTTTCTCTTTCTCTCTCCCCCCTCTCTCTTTCTCCCTCTCCCTCTCACCTTTTTCTCTCTCTCTCTTTGAGACAGGGTTTATCTGTATGGCCCTGGTTGTTCTAGAACTCACTCTGTAGACTACGCTGGCCTCCAACTCAGAGATCCATCTACCTCTGCTTCCCTAGTTTACTTTAAAGACATGTGCCACCACCAAGAAAAATGTTCCCTTTTATTTAATATTAAAAAAAACCCTAAATTTATTTCATTTACTGAAGATAAAAAAAGTAAAATAGGACTCAGTCTTAAGATAGAGGTTTCCTACCCACAACTACAGAGGAAGCCGCCTGTTCCACCAGAGACTATACTGGCCTCCAGAACTAGATAGGCTGTCTGCATGGAGACCACCCCAACTCTCTCAGTGCCTGCCTACCCTGCCCCCAATTCCTCTCCCTTCCTTCCTGCAGTGTTGGAGACTCCAATTCTGGTGGGGAGTTCCCTGCTCCGCCAGAGGCCGCTCTGGGCAGAAGACGATCTAGGAAGCAGAAACCAAGAACAAACTCAGAATGTGCCTCCTGGCCCTCAATCACCCCAAACCCTGATGTCTGCATGCAGTGTAAGAACACAGTCAACAGTGGCCAGGGCAATGTGTTACTGTCGGAGCTCAGCTACTTTACTACAGCTGAAGCCCACAGAAATGACCTAAACCAATTTTATACAGACGAGAGGTTCTTGAAGAGGAAGGGAACACATCCCTTAAAGAAAGCCAAGAAAAACAAACAGTGGAAGGAAATGAATAAATCTGCTCAAGACCTGAAAATGAAATAGAAGCAATAAAAAAAAAAAAAAACAAAAAAAAAAAAAAAAAGAAAAACTGAGGAATTTTGGAAATGGAAAATGTAGGCACATGAACCAAAACCACAGGCACAAGCATCACCAACAGAATCCTAAAGATGGAAGAGAGAATCTCAGGCTTAGAAGATCCAAAAGAAGAAACTGATACATCAGTCAAAGAGAATGTTAAATCTAAAAAAATGACTAGCATAAAACATCCAGGAAATCTGAGATAGTCTGAAAAGATCAACCTAAGAAAAACAAGAACTTAAAGAAGAGGAATTCCAACTCAAAAACCCAGAAAACTTTTCAACAAAATCACAGAAGAAAAATTTCCCTAGCTTGAAGAAGGAGATGCCTATAAAGATACAAGTAGCTTACAGCACACTACATAGACTGGACCAGAAAATCTCTAGGTTACATACTAATCAAAACACTAAACATACAGGAGAAAGAAGAAATATTAAAAGCTGAAAGGGAAAAGGCCAAGTAACATAGAAAGGTAGACATATTATAATTGCACATGACTTCTCAATAGAGACTCTAAAAGCCAGAAGGGATTGGGCAAATGTGCTACTGACTCCAAGAGACTACAGATGCCAGCCCAGCCTACTATACCCAGCAAAACTTTGAATCACCATTGATGGAGAGAAAAAAGATATTTCTTGATAAAGTTAATTTTAAACAATGTCTATCTACAAGTCCAGATCTACAGAGGAGCTAACAAGAAAATTCTAGCCCAAGAAGTTTAACTACACCCATAAGATCACCAGAAATAGATAACCTAACACCAGCCAAACCAAAAGAAGGGACACACACACACACACACACACACACACACACAAACACACACACACACACCCCACTACCACCACCAAGATAACAGGAATATCAATCATTACTCTTTCATTATCAATCAACTCAATCCCCCAGTCAAAAATCCACAGAGGAACGGAAAGAGGATCCATTCTTTTACTTTATACAAGAAATTTGACTCAATATCAAAGACAGACATTACCTCAGAGTAAAGGGTTGTAAGACCTTTTCAAGCAAATGGACCTAATAAACAATCTAGTGTAGTCATTTTAATATCTAACAAAACAAGCTTCAAACCAAAATTAATCAAAAGAGGAGGGGGAAGGACAATTCATACTCATCAAAGGAAAGATTCGCCCAAGGTGATCTTTCAGTTCTTAACATCTATGCCTCAAACACAAGGGCACCCGAGTTTGTAAAGGAAGCATTACTAAAACTTAAATCACACATTGACCCTTAGACGTCGACAGTGGGAGACTTTAATACCCCACTCTCACCAGTGGACAGGTCATCCAGACAAAATAAACAGAGAAATATTGGAGCTAACAGATGTTACGATCCAAATGGGCATAACAAATATTTTACAGAACATCTCACCCAAACACAAAGAATACACCTTCTTCTCAGCACGGCATAGAACATTCTCCAAAACTAACTACATACTTGGTCACAAAGCAAGTCTCACCAGACATAAGAAAATTGAAGTAACTCCTTAAATCCTATCATACCATTACAGAGTAAAGCTGAATTTCAACAACAACAGAGACAACAGAAAGCCTCATGGAAACTGAACAGCTCTCTGCTGAATGGCTGCTAGGTCCAGGCAGACATAAGGAAAGAAATGAACGACTTCCTAGAATTCAATGAAAACGAATGCACAACACACACAAGTATATGGAGCACAATAAAATTGATGCCAGAAATACACTGGAAAAAAGGACAGCATCTTTAGCAAATGGTGCTGGTCTAATTGGATGTCAGCATGTAGAAGAATGCAAATATATCTGAATAGAGAATTCTCAAAAGAGATATCTCAAATGGCTGAGAAATACTTAACAAAAAAATTCAACATTCTTAGCCATCAGAGAAATGAAAATCAAGACAACTTTGAGATCCATCTTTTTTTACAATATTCTCAAAAAAAAACTTTAAAAAATGTTTAATTGCACTTTTTATTTACATTTTTATTGGACTTTTTTATTTACACTCAAACGTTATTCCCTTTCCTGATTTCTGTCCATAAACTCCCTATCGCATCCCCTTTGCCCCTTCTTCTATGAGGGCATTCCCCACCCAACCACCCACCCCTCCCTGCCCTGACATTCCCCTACACTAGGGGGTCCAGCCTTGGTAGGACTAAGGATTTCTCCTCCCATTGGTGCCCAACAAGGCCATCCTCTGCTACATATACATCTGCAGCCATGGGTCTGTCCATGTATATACTTTGGATGGTGGTTAGTCCCTGGGAGTTCTGGTTGGTTGGTATTGTTGTGCTTATGGGGTTGCAAACCCTGTCAGCTCCTTTTTCTATCTCCCCCAATGGGAACCCCATTTTCAGTTCAATGGTTGGCTGTGAACATTTGCCTCTGTATTTGTCATGCTCTGGCAGAGCCTCTCAGGAGACAGCTATATCAGGCTCCTGTCAGCCAGCACTTCTTGGCATCAGCAATATTGTCTGTACTTGGTGGCTGTATGTATATGGGCTGGATCCCCAGGTGGGGCAGGCTCTGAATGACCATTCCTTTAGTCTCTGCTTCAAACTTTGTATCCATATCTCTTCCTATGAATATTTTTGTTCCCCCTTTTGAGAAGCATCCACACTTCGGTCATCCTTCTTCTTGAGCTTCCATATGGTCTGTAAATTGTATCTTGGCTATTCTGAGCTTTTGGGCTAATATCCACCTATCAGTGAGTGCATACCATGTGTGTTCTTTTGTGATTGGGCTATCTCCTCAGAATAATATTTTC